>NC_056435.1:70706758-70861758 GCF_018296145.1 Oncorhynchus tshawytscha
CAATAGAAACACATTGAATAACAGATAGTCCTTACTGCTCTTAGCCAATAGAAACACATTGAATAACAGACAGTCCTTACTGCTCTTAGCCCATAGAAACACACTGAATAACAGATAGTCCTTACTGCTATTAGCCAATAGAAACACATTGAATAACAGATTCACTACATAGACACACACCATAGTCCTTACCCTATTAAAAAAAAATCTAAAAAGGAAGTTTGTTCTGAAGTGTCTGTTCTATATCTGAGAGATATAATAAAGATCAGGAAATATTTTATTGTATGTTTTGTTGATGTATTTACCTCCTTATTGTTTGGCACTTAAACTACCTCCATATAATACTTGCATTTATTTTTTCCTCGAGCAGAACAACATGTGCGTTGTTGGTACGACACCCGCTACGACACCCGCTATTACGACACATTGAATAACGACACCCGCTACGACACCCGCTACGACACCCACACCCAACAACATGTGCGTTGTTAACGACACCGCTACGACACCCACACGACACCCACTACGACACCCAAACCCAACAACATGTGCGTTGTTACTGACAGTGTCTACGACACCCACTACGACACCCACTACGACACCCACACCCAACAACATGTGTTTTGTTGATGTATTTACGACACCACTACGACACCCACACCCAACAACATGTGCGTTGTTGGTACGACACCCACTACGACACCCACTACGACACCCACACCCAACAACATGTGCGTTGTTGGTACGACACCCGCTACGACACCCACTACGACACCCACCCACACCCAACAACATGTGCGTTGTTGGTACGACACCCCCGACACCCACTACGACACCCACTACGACACCCACTACGACACCCACTACGACACCCACACCCAACAACATGTGCGTTGTTGGTACGACACCCACTACGACACCCACTACGACACCCACACCCAACAACATGTGCGTTGTTGGTACGACACCCACTACGACACCCACACCCAACAACATGTGCGTTGTTGGTACGACACCCACACCCAACAACATGTGCGTTGTTGGTACAACACCCACTACGACACCCACACCCAACAACATGTGCGTTGTTGGTACGACACTCACCTTTCCACAGAGGGGTCATATTAACGTATGGCTCAAACCGTGCAGACGATTTAGTGAGAAGACAGATTTATTTTCAGGATGTCTCGTGGTCTAACACACCACTCTAGCTCAGCCACTTTTCAACGCAGAAGTGTGATAGACGGGCGCGGTGGATTGAGACTTGGGATTGCAAAATAAACATATCTCCAGCTTAAACTGACAGATTTTGATGGGGATTTTTGTATTATGCTAATTTGATCTTCACGGGGCCGCGGATATGGACAATGATGGGGGGGGGTAATGAATTCAGCAAGGCTACAGGAGCGGTTACCTTCCCATGTGAATTGCAAAAATCACTGAAGCTTTATATCTCCCTCTCTAACTTTAAGCATCAGCTGTCAGAGCAGCTTACCGATCACTGTCCCTGTACACAGCCCATCTGTAAATAGCACACCCAACTACCTCATCCCCATATTATTACTTACCCTCTTGCTCTTTTGCACCCCAGTATCTCTACTTGCACATCATCATCTGCACATCTATCACTCCAGTGTTAATGCTAAATTGTAATTATTTCACCTCTATGACCTATTTACTGCCTTTACCTCCCTACTCTTCCACATTTACGCACAATGTACACAGACTTTTCTATTGTGTTATTGACTGTAGGTTTGTTTATGTGTAACTCTGTGTTGTTGTTTTTGTTGCACTGCTTTGCTTTATCTTGGTCAGGTCGCAGTTGTAAATGAGAACTTGTTCTCAACTGACCTACCTGGTTAAATAAAGGTGTTCTCAACTGGCCTACCTGGTTAAATAAAGGTGTTCTCAACTGGCCTACCTGGTTAAATAAAGGTGTTCTCAACTAGCCTACCTGGTTAAATAAAGGTGTTCTCAACTGGCCTACCTGGTTAAATAAAGGTGTTCTCAACTGGCCTACCTGGTTAAATGAAAATAAAATAAAAACGTTTTATTTTATTTTTATCACTGCCTTCTGTGTTCAGGACCACAGAATAATATGATGACTTCATAACATTCTCTTTCCATGTCATTTCACTCCAGTAAGTTTTTTTTTTTTTAATTTTACCTTTATTTAACTAGGCAAGTCAGTTAAGAACAAATTCTTATTTTCAATGACGGCCTAGGAACTGTGGGTTAACTGCCTGTTCAGGGGCAGAACGACAGATTTGTACCTTGTCAGCTCGGGGGTTTGAACTTGCAACCTTCCGGTTACTAACCCGACGCTCTAACCTCAGATGTACATTCAGCCGGTAGAGACAAAGAACAAGTCCTTTTGTGAAGTAATACGAGTTAGAGGGTAGGGAACGTTTCTGGACGTGGCCTTGGTCGGCATTCTACACTCTTCCTTTTCAAACCGTGAAATATTTACCAGAATGAGCTGCGGCGACAACGTCCTCTTATGACATCACAATACCCCAAACAAACAAGTTAATCAACAAATCAAAGTTAAATCAACCAAATTCACTTAACCAACTCATTAAATCCTGTGCCGTCTCACCTGAGCCAATCGTCTGAGCAGCAGTTCAGCGGAGGGGCGTGTCCAGTCGAGGAAGATCTGCGGGACCAGGGTGACTGTCATCTCTAGGACCCGCAGAAGGCTGACGGAAAGGTCGAAACACGTAGCACACACCTTCAGCTGCCTTGTGTCCACAAAGTTACGCTCAGGACGTTCAGCTGCCTGCTGAATCTGGAGGGGAGATTAATAAGGTACTTTACAGCAGGCTTTCTAAAAACCAAAAATGATATGAAGCAGCTTCTCTCCCCTCTACTACCCTAACACATTAAATTGTCTGTTATTACTATCTAGCTATTTGATTATCTATTTTAGGACACTTCGCGAGTAGATGAAAACATATATACTTAAACTTATATGAAAACATCAAGGAAGATCGCAAGGTAATAATTGTGTGTGTGTATATGTGTGTGTGTGTGTACAAAATAATATATGCACTGCTTTCAAAATGCGATTTTTGCCACGATCCCTTTAATGTGTACGACGAGGCCCGCAGGACAGGGAAAAACACGCACAGTGCCTTTTGAATGTATTCACACATTGATGTGTTACAGCCTGAATTTAAAATGGATACATTTTAAAATATATATATTAATAGCCTACACACAATACACCATAATGTCAAAGTGGTACTACGCATATTAAACATATTCCAAAACATGCATCCTGTTTGCAACAAGGCACTAAAGTAATACTGAAAACTAAGTGTTACGTTTGGGGGCAAATCCAATACAACACATTACCGAGTACCACTCTCCATATTTTCAAGCATAGTGGTGCCTGCATCAGGTTATGGGTATGTTTGTAAACGTTAAGTACTGGGGAGTTTTTCAGGATAAGAATAGAAACTTAATGGAGTTAAGCACTGGCAAAATCCTAGAGGAAAACCTGGTTCAGTCTGCTTTATACCAGACACTGGGAGCTACGCATGGCCTGTTGGCAACAAACTTCAAACACTGTATATACTATCAACTAGGGTCCTGCCCAAGCTTGCTCTAGCAAACTTGCAACATTGTATAAAATATTCTGGGCTCGCAAGTGTTTCTCCATCTCAGTGAGCTCGGGACAGACATAGCTGGAGGCTATTCTACACAAAAGATAAGCACTTATCAGGTAGGTCTAGTTGACATTTCCACTGGATCAGAGCATGACATGTTTCCCTTTCACGCTGAGTGGTTATCAAAAAAAAAAGGGAGAGCTGGAAATATTTTCCAAAAGATTACCCAAAATTTCCACAAATTAACTTTTAACAAGGCACACCATGTTAATTGAAATACATTCCAAGTAACTACCTCATGAAGCTGGTTGAGAGAATGCCAAGTGTGTGCAAAGCTGTCATCAAGGCAAAGCGTGGCTACTTTGAAGAGTCTCAAATATATTTTGTTATGTTTTAACACTTACTTGTTTACTACATGATTCCATGTGTTATATTTAATAGTTTGGATGTCTTCACTATTATTCTACAATGTAGAAAATAGTAAAAAAATAAAGAAAAACCCTTTGAATGAGTAGGTGTGTCCAAATGTTTGAACGGTACAGTACATTGAGGAACTATTGTCATTCTCAATGGATGTAAATACAGACTGTGTTTGCTTGCTGTTTGAGGTGAAGAAAACATTACTTTGAGAAGCGCCACAGGTTATTAGTGGTGATGCGTTAAGCCAATCAGAAATACTATCAGATCCCCCAAATGGGCACATTTATATGACTAGATTTGCACGCAGGCCAGGTAACCTATAGGCCTACTTCTATGTGTAAATCAGGCCAGGTAACCTATAAGCCTACTTCTATGTGTAAATCAGGCCAGGTAGACCATAGGCCTACTTCTATGTGTAAATCAGGCCAGGTAGACCATAGGCCTACTTCTATGCGTAAATCAGGCCAGGTAGCCTATAGGCCTACTTCTGTGCGTAAATCAGGCCAGGTAACCTATAGGCCTACTTCTATGCGTAAATCAGGCCAGGTAACCTATAGGCCTACTTCTATGCGTAAATCAGGCCAGGTAACCTATAGGCCTACTTCTATGCGTAAATCAGGCCAGGTAACCTATAGGCCTACTTCTATGCGTAAATCAGGCCAGGTAACCTATAGGCCTACTTCTATGCGTAAATCAGGCCAGGTAGCCTATAGGCCTACTTCTATGTGTAAATCAGGCCAGGTAGACTATAGGCCTACTTCTGTGTGTGTGCATCCTTACTTAACATTGACAGGAGCGCTCCAAACAAAATACAATGACTAAATTGACGAAACTCGTCAATAGAATGAAATAAACCTAAACTTGTTAAATAGGTTGTGCGTTCTGCAAAAGTGCCCATTCTGACAAGGAAAACCGTTAAAAGACTAATAATAATAATAATAATAAATTGAATGCATTAACAGAAATGATCATAACCAAACATTGTAGATGAGAAATTATAGGAATTAACGGTAAATGTAGGCTACTACTGGTGACGCATGTAACGGGGAATTGATAGACACTAACAAATCAAGGTAAACAATTCACACAATTACAGTTATTAAACAATGAATGTGCGCACAAATTGTCGGGAGACACTTGCATTGTGCATTTTTAGAGAGACTGTCCTTCTTGTACTGTGCCCTTCACGCCGGCCCCCGCTATGGATGAGTTCACCGAGACGATGAGTTCACCGAGACGATGAGTTCACCGAGACGATGAGTTCACCGAGACGATGAGTTCACCGAGACGATGAGTTCACCGAGACGATGAGTTCACCGAGACGATGAGTTCACCGAGACGATGAGTTCACCGAGACGACGAGTTCACCGAGACGACGAGTTCACCGAGACGATGAGTTCACCGAGACGATGAGTTCACCGAGACGGGCTCGAATCACACAGGTGTCTCGTTTGCCATTAAAAGAAATATATATATTTGACAAAAAAAAAATATATAATAAGTTGGTTGACCAAAAGCCTATCGACCAAACAATCGACTAATAATATAATATATAATTGGGGTCAGCCCTAACAGGAAGTGATGTCGATTTCTATGCTCACCTCCTGGATCATGCCTATAAACTCTGAAAAGGCCCAGTTGAGCTGGTTGAGAACAGAATTGAGGAAGGAGGCGGCCATGTCTTTATCCAGAGAGAGCAGCTCCGCCATGTGTCTCTGCAGCAGGAGGGACGGGCACGGCTCTGTAACGACCAATCAGAGAGGAGAATACTGTCACACAACCAATTAGAGGAGAGAATACTGCAGGTTTCACACCAGGGCCACATTCAGTTGGGCCAAAGACCTTTTGGTACGGAACACCATGGCAAAACGTTTTGAAACTTACAGAAATAAAAAAATAAGTGTTTGTCTTCTGTTTTAATTAGTTTTATTCACAAGTCCCCAGCAGCAGATTACACAGCTCTAACTCATAGTATGACGCTGTGCAGAGTGGGGGTTGATATGACAGTATACAGAATAGATTGATCAAAGACACACATATCCCCCCTGCATGATACTAAGGACATTACTAACCATAACAGATTTCACATCATGACACCTTCTATTCAGATTGGATAAAGATATGCACTGGACCACAATGGCTGAGGCAGGACGTGCCAGAGGCTGTGGGTGAAGCAGGACGTGCCAGAGGCTGTGGGTGAAGCAGGACGTGCCAGAGGCTGTGGGTGAAGCAGGACGTGCCAGAGGCTGTGGGTGAAGCAGGACGTGCCAGAGGCTGTGGGTGAAGCAGGACGTGCCAGAGGCTGTGGGTGAAGCAGGACGTGCCAGAGGCTGTGGGTGAAGCAGGACGTGCCAGAGGCTGTGGGTGAAGCAGGACATAAGAGGCTGTGGGTGAAGCCTGAATTACCAGGCGACAAAGCCAAAGTAACATGCTTGCTAGATGTCTGGTGGTACAAGTAGGAAAGTAAACAAATACCATTTGTATCTCGGGCTATGCCCTGTTGCCTCCCGACAGCTGTTTCCCAGAAGCAGTTTTTTGAGACAACATCCATTCAGCCATCTCCTCGTCCACACAGTACTAGAGCTATCATCAATTACTACAGCCATCTCCTCGTCCACACAGTCCGAGAGCTATCATCAATTACTACAGCCATCTCCTCTCATCCAGTACTGGAGGCTATCATCCCATACTGTGGAGGACCATCTCCATACTGTGGAGGACCCACACAGTACTACTGTGGAGGCTATCATCCATATTACATACTGTGGAGGACCTCTCATCCCATACAGTGGAGGAGCTCATCCCATACTGTGGAGGCCCTCTCATCCCAGTACTGTGGAGGACCATCATCCCATACTGTGGAGCCATCTGAAGGACCTCTCATCCCATACTGTGAAGGACCTCATCCCATCCCATACATGTACTGGAAGGACCTCATCCCATACTGTGGAGGACCTCTCATCCCATACTGTGGAGGACCTCTCATCCCATACTGTGGAGGACCTCTCATCCCATACTGTGGAGGACCTCATCTGTGAATCCCATACTGTGGAGGACCTCTCATCCCATACTGTGAAGGACCTCTCATCCCATACTGTGGAGGACCTCTCATCCCATACTGTGAAGGACCTCTCATCCCATACTGTGAAGGACCTCATCATCCCATACTGTCATCCCATACTGTGAAGGACCTCATCATCCCATCCTGTGAAGGACCTCATCCCGTACTGTGAAGGACCTCATCCCGTACTGTGGAGGATAGGCTGTAAATGTAACACCTTATCACAGAGGGAGAGAGCGACATCCACATCCCACATGACAAAAGCATTGTAACGTCGCTCTTGAAGGACAAGGGATTCTCAATAAACCTCGTCAAGCGTACCAACCAATCATTAAGCAGGACAGTGTTGTCGCTCTTTAAGGAGAGATAACCTTTAGATTTAATTAACTTCACACAATAATATTCTATACGCTGTGTGGCTGCACACTGGCCTACAGAGACTAGCCAGGGGATGTACTGGGCAGCAGGGGAGAGTTTTCGGACAGAGGACAGCAGCGTGAAGCAGGTGTATTGTATGGATGAATAGATGCTCATCTCCTCTGGATCCCACCTAGCTGATGGAGGGTAATGTTCTATTATTCTGCCTGATGTCTCCCCCCTCCTCCCTCCTCTCTTCAACCCACCCAGGGACTGTCTGGGGAGATTGGATAAGGGATTGATGGATGGACAGTCTGTTATATTACCCTGCCCAATCTCTCCTTTCCTTTCTCATTACAAACGTTGCCTTCACACCTCCTCCAGTCCACCCATCACTGTTCTCCACACAGATACATGATGTTTCCCTCCACAGATGCATGATGTTTCCCTCCACAGATACATGATGTTTCCCTCCACAGATACATGTTTCCCTCCACAGATACATGATGTTTCCCTCCAGATACATGTTGTTTCCCTCCACAGCCACATGATGTTTCCCTCCACCCATCACTGTCATCCACACAGATACATGATGTTTCCCTCCACAGATGCATGATGTTTCCCTCCACCCATCACTGTCATCCAGCCACAGATACATGATGTTTCCCTCCACAGCCACAGATACATGATGTTTCCCTCCACAGACAGATGCATGATGTTTCCCTCCACAGATGCATGATGTTTCCTTCCACAGCCACAGATGCATGATGTTTCCTCCACAGCCACAGATGCATGATGTTTCCCTCCACAGCCACAGATGCATGATGTTTCCCTCCACAGATGCATGATGTTTCCTTCCACAGCCACAGATGCATGATGTTTCCTTCCACAGCCACAGATGCATGATGTTTCCCTCCACAGCCACAGATGCATGATGTTTCCCTCCACAGCCACAGATGCATGATGTTTCCCTCCACAGATGCATGATGTTTCCCTCCACAGATGCATGATGTTTCCCTCCACAGATGCATGATGTTTCCCTCCACAGATGCATGATGTTTCCCTCCACAGATGCATGATGTTTCCCTCCACAGCCACAGATGCATGATGTTTCCCTCCACAGCCACAGATGCATGATGTTTCCCTCCACAGATGCATGATGTTTCCCTCCACAGATGCATGATGTTTCCCTCCACAGATGTCATGATGTTTCCCTCCACAGCCACAGATGCATGATGTTTTCCACAGATGCATGATGTTTCCCTCCACAGATGCATGATGTTTCCCTCCACAGATGCATGATGTTTACCTCCACAGATGCATGATGTTTACCTCCACAGATGCATGATGTTTCCCTGCACCCAGATGCATGATGTCATCCACAGATGCATGATGTTTCCCTCCACAGATGCATGATACATGATGTTTCCCTCCACAGATGCATGATGTTTCCCTCCACAGCCACAGATGCATGATGTTTCCCAGCCACAGATGCATGATGTTTCCCTCCACAGATGCATGATGTTTCCCTCCACAGATGCATGATGTTTCCCTCCACAGATGCATGATGTTTCCCTCCACAGATGCATGATGTTTCCCTCCACAGATGCATGATGTTTCCCTCCACAGATGCATGATGTTTCCCTCCACAGATGCATGATGTTTCCCTCCACAGATGCATGATGTTTCCCTCCACAGATGCATGATGTTTCCCTCCACAGATGCATGATGTTTCCCTCCACAGATGCATGATGTTTCCCTCCACAGATGCATGATGTTTCCCTCCACAGATGCATGATGTTTCCCTCCACAGCCAAAGGCATTGATTTTTTATTTCACCTTTATTTAACCAGGTAGGTCAGTTGAGAACAAGTTCTCATTTACAACTGCGACCTGGCCAAGATAAAGCAAAGCAGCGCGACACTAACAAACAACAACACAGAGTTACACATAAACAAACATACAGTCAAGTATACAATAGAAAAAGTATATATACAGTGTGTGCAAATGAGGTAAGATAAGGGAGGTAAGGCAATAAATAGGCCATAGTGACAAAATAATTACAATTTAGCAATTAAACACTGGAGTGACAGATGAGCAGAAGATGATCAGAATGTTAGACTATACAAATGGGGACAGGGAGGGTGAGGTCACATCCTGTATAAAATCGGCAGTAGTGACTGACATCCTGTCCTCTTCCAGAGTCAATGTTGTGAGAACTCTTTATTCTATACGTAAGGGCATTAATACTGCAGCATGTACAGTTACGTGACGCCACATTTAAACCAGTCCTGTCCAATAGTAGGAAATCTTTACTGTGAATTTCATCTGTCACTTCTGACCGGACAACTGATAACTAGGACCTTTCTCTCTGCAACATCACTACTAATATGAGATAAACAGCACACACACACAGAAACACACACGCACACACACAGAAACACACACACACAGAAACACACACACACACACAGTCCATCCCCCCAAAAAACGAAATGTCTAGTATGTCAGCAATCAAGTTAAGATAGATCATTTAAAAAAATACAGAAAGTCATTATGATGCCAAAAAAAACTGTATTTCTGTACTTTAAGTTATACATCATGAAAACATTTTGGGACGATATCAACAACAAAGCAATGAAACAAATACCAACAGGTTGTTTCACAAGGGCTTATCAATCCAAGCCTCTTCATTAAGCTGTGTCCCAAATCACCCCCTATCGGGAATAGGGTAACATTTGGAACTCAGTTCAAGTCTCTCTCGCTCTGGGGCCTTGTCATATGTGTCTCGGAAAGCGTCAGCAATTCCCAATTAAAATAAATTATAAGTTAGGGCAATATGCAAATTGAGTGGCCCGGGTAGCTAGTCACTTCAAAACAAGATGCAGACGGTAGATTTTCGTTATTTTCCCTTTGTCCTCCCTCTCTCTCTCTCTCAGGATCCATTACTCGGATGCTTTTGTACTTTAAATTCATGTTGTTTATTTTTGTCTTTTTCCCCTGTTCTACTCATTAGGCTCACGGTCAGACGGTAGCACAAAAGACAACATGAAGTGTTGAACTGTACTACTCATCATATTAGGCTAACAGATATTATTCAGCTTGTTGAGGTGTTTTTGGTTCAACATCGTCTGTGTTGTGTCTGTTTGTCCTCGAGAAATTTGAGTCTTCATTGTGGAAACCGAAAGACAACCAGAGACTCATTAGGACAACAGACAAAAAGGCATACACAAACACAGGCAGGTCAGGGACTAAAGGAACACACACACACACACACACACGTGATGGAACAGTGCACGGAAAAACGAACAGGATCAAATACAGGGATATGAGACCAACTACAATCTCTAGATAATCTAAATAAACACAAAGGTAGGATTGGATGGAATACAATTAGAACTGCTACAGGCTAGGTTTGAGTTGGGCTAGGGTTGGGTTGGGCTAAGGGTTGGGCTAGGGTTGGGCTAGGGTTGGGTTTGGGTTAGGCTGGGCTAGGCTAGGGTTGGGCTGGGCTGGGCTAGGGCTGGGCTGGGCTAGGGTTGGGCTGGGCTAGGGTTGGGCTGGGCTAGGCTAGGGTTGGGCTGGGCTAGGGTTGGGCTAGGGTTGGGCTGGGCTAGGGTTGGGCTAGGGTTGAGGGGATCACTAATAAGCAAAATAAATCAATTAGAACTGCTACAGGCTAGGGTTGAGGATATCACTAATAAGCTAAATAAATCAATTAGAACTGCTACAAGCTAGGGTTGGGCTAGGGTTGGGGTTGAGGGGATCACTAATAAGCTAAATAAATCAATTAGAACTGCTACAAGCTAGGGTTGGGCTAGGGTTGGGGTTGAGGGGATCACTAATAAGCAAAATAAATCAATAACTTAGTGATGGTAAAACAAAAAGGAACAAACTTACTTTGGAAACTAGCAATGGATAAATCTCCTGTAAGCCATGCAAATGAGTCAGATGAAACAAAAACAATATTAGCATGAAGAACAGAAGACAAAGAAAAAAAAGAACCGAAGATGGACAGATTGGACAAGAAAGAGAAAAACGAGCTGAAAAGGGGGAGAACCCCCCCAACCACCCATCAGTTCTCCCCCACCCCCCACCCATCAACTTGTCACATGAAAGGAGAAGGGCATCAATGACTTTGTAAATGTACCATTTGTAACATCTAGGCTTAGGCAACAATGGCTGACAACTCTGTGTTTCTGCTTGATCCCGATCCTTCAACGTCAGAATGTCAGAATCAAGATATAAAAAGGTAACTAGTGTCTGGAGTTGAATTTATAAGTGCCTTTGGCTCTAATGTTATTATTTGACCAAAGCTATACAACAACAAAAATAATAATGAAGAACAGTAAGTCATTGCTCTTGCTGACAGGGAATCTATACATTAGCTACATATACATTAGTCACATTAGCTATAGATGCAAGCAACTTTTTAAAATCTCACAAACATATTATTTAACATATATATATTTAACATATATACACACACACACACACACATATATATTTTTAACACACACATACACACACACACACACACACACACACATACATACATACACATACAGTGGGGCAAAAAAGTATTTAGTCAGCCACCAATTGTGCAAGTTCTCCCACTTAAAAAGATGAGAGAGGCCTGTAATTTTCATCATAGGTACACTTCAACTATGACAGACAAAATGAGGAGAAAAATCCATGATCCATTGCAAATAATGAATTTATTTGATGGTGGAAAATAAGTATTTACACGGATGCTTTGTACATTATCTGGAAATCGTGGATGACTTGGTACGTTTCTCCTGTTTACACCACGGTTGACAAAGAAAACAAGCACACATTTACTGGTAAAAATGACATGTAAAATACTAATTCCTCCTTCCACTTAACCTGGTTGTTAGTTCTATAGGTTAGGTTGCTACTGTACAGAGAAGCTGACTTGTTCATTATATTTGCTTGATTGCTATGCAGGCTGGCAATGTTCTTATCCTTTGCTTGCTAGCTAGTCATGTCAAATCTGCAGATAAAATTACATCAAAGTAGCTGCATTTGCATTTGTTTAAGCTGTTTTCTAGTGCATTTATTTGGGTACATCCATGCTACTGTACATATGTGTAGTGCTGATGAGGGATGACACGCACACAAAGTCAATTTCATCTATGGAACTAAAAGTTTTTTTTTTTTTTTTAATTAAAAATTAAATGCCTTTTATTAAATCCGTTTATTAAAGTGGCCAGAGATGCACCCATGTCAAAGTGTAAATTGTGTTATTTTGAGGATGAACTTTATGGCTCTATCCTTTCTACCCACTGCATTCTGGGTACCACAATTTGGTTCAGAAGACCTTGAGTACACACACACACAGACACACACACTGTTGTAATCAGGGTTCCCAAATGGTACCCTATTCCCTATTTAGTGCACTACTTTAGACCAGGACCAATGGCACCCTATTCCCTATTTAGTGCACTACTTTAGACCAGGACCAATGGCACCCTATTCCCTATTTAGTGCACTACTTTAGACCAGGACCAATGGCACCCTATTCCCTATTTAGTGCACTACTTTAGACCAGGACCAATGGCACCCTTTTCCCTATTTAGTGCACTACTTTAGACCAGGACCAATGGCACCCTATTCCCTATTTAGTGCACTACTTTAGACCAGGACCAATGGCACCCTATTCCCTATTTAGTGCACTACTTTAGACCAGGACCAATGGCACCCTATTCCCTATTTAGTGCACTACTTTAGACCAGGACCAATGGCACCCTATTCCCTATTTAGTGCACTACTTTAGACCAGGACCAATGGTACCCTTTTCCCTATTTAGTGCACTACTTTAGACCAGGACCAATGGTACCCTATTCCCTATTTAGTGCACTACTTTTGTAAAGGGCCCCTAGGATGCCATTTGGAACACTGTCATGCTTTATCAGTTTTAAATCAGAGCAAAGTAAATACAAACACTATCTCACAACATGTCAACCAGCGCCATGGTTGTTTTTCCACTTTTAGCTTTGCATTTTAGTGGACCTCGTAGTATACCGGGGTAAATTCAACTGCATTCACATTGATAGAAGCAGAACATTTAAAGAATATGTAATGACTAAGTCTCTGCTATTGTTGCTACAAAAATGTGTTTCTCTATTTGGGTCTGGAAGTTTGATGCCCTGTATGTGAAAGCAAATCTATTTTGTTGGACAGAAATACCACATCTACTATGGACTACTATCACTTACAGAACATCTGTACCACTCCATATACTGTGAGCCCGGTCCCGGAACGATTTAACCTGGTCGGTTTTACCCGGTCTCAGAACGGTTTAACCCGGTTGGTTTAGCCCGGTCGGTTTAGCCCGGTTGGTTTAGCCCGGTTGGTTTAGCCCGGTTGGTTTAGCCCGGTTGGTTTAGCCCGGTTGGTCTAGCCCGGTTGGTTTAGCCCGGTCTCGGAACGGTTTAACCCGGTTGGTTTAGCCCTGTCTCGGAACGGTTTAGCCCGGTTGGATTAGCCCGGTCTCGAACGGTTTATCCCGGTTGGTTTAGCCCGGTCTCGGAACGGTTTAGCCCGGTACCGGAGCGGTTTAGCCCGGTTGGTTTAGCCCGGTACCAGAACAGTTTAGCCCGGTACCGGAGCGGTTTAACCCGGTTGGTTTAGCCCGGTACCAGAACGGTTTAGCCCGGTACCGGAGCGGTTTAACCCGGTTGGTTTAGCCCGGTACCAGAACGGTTTAGCCCGGTACCGGAACGGTTTAGCCCGGTTGGTTTAGCCCGGTACCAGAACGGTTTAGCCCGGTACCGGAACGGTTTAGCCCGGTACCGGAACGGTTTAGCCCGGTCTCGGAACAGTTTAGCCCGGTACCGGAACGGTTTAGCCTGGTACCGGAACGGTTTAGCCTGGTACCGGAACGGTTTAGCCCGGTACCGGAACAGACTTGCACACTGAAAGATCAGTGAACAAAAACAAGATGGGTTTCATTTACAAAAAATGGGAATTATAAAACAGGACGAGGAAAGGACTATTTATGGGAACATGACACTACAAAATAGACCACTTGGGCTGATTAGCTCCAACGTTGGATTTATTACAAAGATGTGAGTGGACTGAGGGACAGACAGACACAGTGAGTATGGACAGACAAGAGAAGACAAGAGGAGAACAGCAGACAGACAAGAGAAGACAGACAAGACAGACAAGAGAACAGCAGACAGACAAGAGAAGACAGAAAAGAGTATGTGAAGGAATATCTCTATAGTATAGTGGTGAGGGAGGAGGAAGGGAGAGAAGGAGAGAGAAGTAGGGGGGGAGGGGGAGAAGTAGGGAGATGAGGAGAGAGAAAAGTAGGGAGATGAGGAGAGAGAGAAGTAGGGAGATGAGGAGAGAGAGAAGTAGGGAGATGAGGAGAGAGAGAAGTAGGGAGATGAGGAGAGAGAGAAGTAGGGAGATGAGGAGAGAGAGAAGTAGGGAGATGAGGAGAGAGAGAAGTAGGGAGATGAGGAGAGAGAGAAGTAGGGAGATGAGGAGAGAGAGAAGTAGGGAGATGAGGAGAGAGAGAAGTAGGGAGATGAGGAGAGAGAGAAGTAGGGAGATGAGAGAGGAAGAGATGAGGAGAGAGAGAAGTAGGGAGAGAGAAGTAGGAGGGGAGAGGTTATTAGAGGTAGATGAGGAGAGAGAGAAGTAGGGGGATGAGGAGAGAGAGAAGTAGGGGGAGAGGTTATTAGAGGTAGATGAGGAGAAAGTGGGAAAGGAGAGGACAGTGAGAAGAGAGAAGCGGGAGGATAGAGAAGAGGGAGGAGGAGACTTACTCTGCAGACTGGGAAGGTTGGTATCCTCTGGTTTGGTTTTGAGCAGATGAGGCAGCCGTGTGTACCTGTACCCAAACCCACAACCCTGTAAGAGAACAGAAACTACGGGTTAGTGAGAACAATACAAGAGGTCAGGGACAAGAGAGAGAGAACCCAGACCCACAGCCCTGCAACAGAACAGAAACTACGGGTTAGTGAGAACAATACAAGAGGTCAGGGACAAGAGAGAGAGAACCCAGACCCACAGCCCTGCAACAGAAACTATGGTGGGACAATTGTGAACTTGTGCACTGAGAAGCTAAACCAGAAGACGGCCCTGCAACAGAAACTATGGTGGGACAATTGTGAACTTGTGCACTGAGAAGCTAAACCAGAAGACGGCACGGTGCTGATAGAGGAGAACCAAGGACAGGGTACGTACCCTCCACAGTCGCACCAGGATCCAGTTAGTCTGAGCCCAGGGCCTCTGTTCATAGGGGGCCAGCAGGTTTCTCATCATGGACACACGTCTAGGAGACAAACATACTCTTTCACATACGAGATTCGGTGAAGCTTTCACATAGGACACAGCTTGCAAGACATACCTGATACAACATGAGAGAAATTATTGGCATATAGCGAAGAGGCTATTTGGTGTCTATTTTTGGTATGTTCACAAGACCTAAGGTAGCGAACAAACACATACAAAAACGCACGCACTACAATACTCACTGTTCCTCTGGGATCCTCTCCACGGCTCTGAGGGATTGTGGGTAACACACGTAACTGGCCAGAGCCTGCATGAGGGAGTCTTTGATGTCTACGGAGAGAAACACAGAACAAGATCTCAAATTCAAGTAGGCTACCACACACCAGAGGGATATGCTATGAAGCAAGCCAGATCTAGTCAGGCTTCTCATAAAGCTAGCCAGCTTCAGTTAGCTTCACATTCCAGCTCAGGTGTCAGCCGTACCACAAAACGGTGGATACTGGTCGTCCGTCTGCTGCTAACTCTAGAAGGCCTGAATCTGCACGTCCAGCACCTAAACTCTTCATTTAAGAGGCAATGCTGAACAACTTCAGCAAACTATGGTTGTTAGAAGTTCCATCTGTCTTCTATTCCACAGGCGCATCGTTAAGGCGTACCGTTAAGGCTTATTGTTAATGCATATCTACCTCAATGTGCCATGATGGTCATGAATATGCGCATATTTAACAGTAGAATAATAGCCCAGTGTTGATTTGCACCAGGAGCCGGCAGTCTAGTAAATCGGCAGTCTAGTAAATCTAGTAAGTCTAGTGACCGGAAACCTGACCGAATACCAATAGTGTAGCTATTCCCTCTGCAAGTCAATCAAACAAGCTAAGCGTCAGTATAGAGACAAAGTAGAATCGCAATTCAACGGCTCAGACACGAAGTATGTGGCAGGGTCTACAGTCAATCACGGATTACAAAAAGAAAACCAGCCCAGTCACGGACCAGGATGTCTTGCTCCCAGGCAGACTAAATAACTTTTTTTGCTCGCTTTGAGGACAATACAGTGCCACTGACACGGCCTGCAACCAAAACATGCGGCCCCTCCTTCACTGCAGCAGAGGTGATTAAAACATTTAAACGTGTTAACCCTCGCAAGGCTGCAGGCCCAGACGGCATCCCCAGCCGCGTCCTCAGAGTATGCGCAGACCAGCTGGCTGGTGTGTTTACGGACATATTCAATCGATCCCTATCCCAGTCTGCTGTTCCCACATGCTTCAAGAGGGCCACCATTGTTCCTGTTCCCAAGAAAGCTACGGTAACTGAGCTAAACGACTAATGCCCGTAGCACTCACCTCCGTCATCATTAAGTGCTTTGAGAGACTAGTCAAGGACCATATCACCTCCACCCTACCTGACAACCTAGACCCACTCCAATTTGCTTACCGCCCAAATAGGTCCACAAACGATGCAATCTCAACCACACTGCACACTGCCCTAACCCATCTGGACAAGAGGAATAGCTATGTAAGAATGCTGTTCATCGACTACAGCTCAGCATTTAACACCATAGTACCCTCCAAACTCGTCATCAAGCTCGAGACCCTGGGTCTCGACCCCGCCCTGTGCAACTGGGTACTGGACTTCCTGACGGGCCGCCCCTAGGTGGTGAGGGTAGGTAACAACATCTCCACCCCGCTGATCCTCAACACTGGGGCCCCACAAGAGTCCGTTCTGAGCTCTCTCCTGTACTCCCTGTTCACCCACGACTGCGTGGCCACGCACGCCTCCAACTCAATCATCAAGTTTGAGGACGACACAACAGTGGTAGGCTTGATTACCAACAACGACGAGACGGCCTACAGGGAGGAGGTGAGGGCCCTCGGAGTGTGGTGTCAGGAAAATAACCTCACACTCAACGTCAACAAAACCTAGGAGATGATTGTGGACTTCAGGAAACAGCAGAGGGAACACCCCCCTATCCACCGCGATGGAACAGTAGTGGAGAGGGTAGTAAGTTTTAAGTTCCTCGGCGTACACATCACAGACAAACTGAATTGGTCCACTCACACAGACAGCATCGTGAAGAAGGCGCAGCAGCGCCTCTTCAACCTCAGGAGGCTGAAGAAATTCGGCTTGTCACCAAAAGCACTCAAACTACCTGCCCTCCAGGACACCTACACCACCCGATGTCACAGGAAGGCCATAAAGATCATCAAGGACAACAACCACCCGAGCCACTGCCTGTTCACCCCGCTATCATCCAGAAGGCGAGGTCAGGACAGGTGCGTCAAAGCTGGGACCGAGAGACTGAAAAGCAGCTTCTATCTCAAGGCCATCAGACTGTTAAACAGCCACCACTAACATTGAGTGGCTGCTGCCAACACACTGTCAATGACACTGACTCAACTCCAGCCACTTTAATCATGGGAATTGATGGGAAATGATGTAAATATATCACTAGCCACTTTAAACAATGCTACCTTATATAATGTTACTTACCCTACATTGTTCATCTCATATGCATACGTTGATACTGTACTCTATATCATCGACTGCATCCTTATGTAATACATGTATCACTAGCCACTTTAACTATGCCACTTTGTTTACATACTCATCTCATATGTATATACTGTACTCGATATCATCTACTGCATCTTGCCTATGCTGCTCTGTACCATCACTCATTCATATATCTTTATGTACATATTCTTTATCCCCTTACACTTGTGTGTATAAGACAGTAGTTTTGGAATTGTTAGCTAGATTACTCGTTGGTTATTACTGCATTGTCGGAAATAGCATGTTTTGAGTTGTATTTATCTGTGCTCATCTGAGGCTATATGGCTGTGCCATGCCAATCAAATGAACAGCCAATGAAATGAACAGCCAATGAAATGAACAGCCAATGAAATGAACTTCTAAAGTTAGCAGACATTACACTCTTATTCTATCCTGCCCTACAAGTCAAAACACATTTTACAGTAAGAATATAGCACCCCCCCCAAATGGCAGTAGCCAAGTGAGGTACGCATTGGTCCATGGGGATTCTAGGAAAAAGTTATATTTTGAAACAGAGCCAATCTGCACAATTTAGAGAATTACTTGGCAAGATTCATTAGAAATCGTGCCAAATAACAGGTTCATTAGAAAACAGTTCCCTTCCTTGTCAATGCATGCTGTGCTGTTCATCCGTCTCAATCTGACAATTGATAAAAATTCAAATCAAATAATCAAATCAAATGTTATTTGCCACATACACATGGTTAGCAGATGTTAATGCGAGTGTAGCGAAATGCTTGTGCTTCTAGTTCCGACAATGCAGTAATAACCAACAAGTAATCTAACTAACAATTCCAAAACTACTGTCTTATACACACAAGTGTAAAGGGATAAAGAATATGTACATAAAGATATATGAATGAGTGATGGTACAGAACGGCATAGGCAAGATGCAGTAGATGGTATAGAGTACAGTATATACATATGAGATGAGTAATGTTGTGTATGTAAACAAAGTGGCATAGTTTAAAGTGGCTAGTGATACATGTATTAAATTAAGATGAGTAATGTAGGGTATGTAAACATTATATTAAGTAGCATTGTTTAAAATGGCTAGTGATATAGTCACCTATCAGATGATTTAATATCTTCTTAACTCCACATCTATTATTATGTGTGTAAAATGGGTTTAAATATAGTTTAGGTGTAGGTTGGCGGGGCCATTAGGTGTAGGTTGGCGGGGCCATTAGGTGTTGGCGGGGTTAGGTGGGGGGCCATTAGGTGTAGGTTGGCAGGGCCATTAGGTGTAGGTTGGCGGGGCCATTTGGTGTAGGTTGGCGGGGCCATTTGGTGTAGGTTGGCGGGGCCATTTGGTGTAGGTTGGCAGGGCCATTTGGTGTAGGTTGGCAGGGCCATTTGGTGTAGGTTGGCAGGGCCATTTGGTGTAGTTTTTACTGCTATAGCCCAAAGAAATCCATTGAATAACAAAATTCATAAAATGTTGTCACAAAACTACCTTCATACTTGCAGTCGTTTGTATAGGTCACCTTGACGAGCACCGAGTGCCGCACAGCATAACGGTCATATTAGTTTGGAGTCCATTCGGGTGCTACAGACGTCTCACGGTGTTGACAAAAGTCGCTGTAGCTCGGTCACCTTCCACCACAGATGCGAAAGGCAGACATAAGCCGATGCAGTGATGTGTCTATTTAAACTGACTTTTTATTATGTTACTTATATTGATGCGCGGCTGTCCATTGAATTAACAATTACACGTGTAATGTGATGTGTAACATATTTTAACACTATTTAACACAAACAAATATTTTATTTAAATAAAATATTTAAATCAGTTGTCTTCCTCAGATGATGCAATCTTAGCGATAGGGAGGGAATCTGATTTCATTGGTCCTCAACTCGTGGCTCAGACACTTCATTTCAGGGTAAATAGAGTTAGCCTGCCCCGGAGCAGGTTAGTTATGAAGGATAAGTTGACATAGAAATTTACCTGGCTACAAAAGGTGAGCCACTTTCGTGGCACTGGTTCTCAAATTGAACTTAGCGAGTTGACCAAATTTAACGAGCCGACTCCTCAAACATGGGACGTAGTATACCCCTCAACATTGACCACGTTGTTATTTAAGGAATATTCGCTGCAGCGCCTCGTTGCAGCGCCTCGTTGCAGCGCCTCGTTGCAGCGCCTCGTTGCAGCGCCTCGTTGCAGCGCCTCGTTGCAGCGCCTCGTTGCAGCGCCTCGTTGCAGCGCCTCGTTGCAGCGCCTCGTTGCAGCGCCTCGTTGCAGCGCCTCGTTGCAGCGCCTCGTTGCAGCGCCTCGTTGCACTCCTTTGTTTTGGTCCTATTTCCTGAGCCAATCTAGATTCGTTGTACGTCCTGAGACCGAGAGAAGTAGGCAGGTAAATGCATTGAGCTCCAACTGTGCTGCTACTCAGGTGTATGTGACTCAATATGTGTTGTTGAATAGCTAAACGGGTTTAAAGCTACAGTCTGGCATCTGGGTATCTTTTAAAATGGTCAGCTATATTACAAAATGTAATGGGTCGGGCTGGTTTTGAATGTAGCTTTAAAGAATACCTGCCCTTAATAAGCAAGTAACGGCTTTGAAAACGTCTGGTTGCATCGATACGAGTCAGAAACATTCATTTAAGTGTTTAAGTTCGACTACAGAGTAAATAGGACAATGGTGGTCAGGAAATCAGTCTCGTCTAAAACGGAGTAAATGACAAGTTAATGAAGCCTTGGGTTTGTATTACAAAGTCAACAAATCATGCTCCCTTTTTGCCAAGCTCCACCTACAAATCTCGCCCCTCCGCCCACTTCCCTTCATGGACTGGAGGGGGCACTGTTGTTTTCTCACCCCTTCATGTTCAAAGGATCACGAGTCCTATACAGATTGACCATGCTTCCACAACCAAGGTTCTGTAGTTTTCCAGCCCTGAGGAGTATTTCTGTCTGTCATAAAGAACTTTTTTTTGGGGGACTCAATCTGATTGGCTGAGCCTGGCTCTCCAGTGGGTAGGCATGGCTGCTGAGTGGATAGGTCCGTCCAAGGCTACACCCCTGCTCAGTCATGTGAAATCAACTGGATGTCTTTCGGGTTGAGTGGTTTCCTTATATGAACTGTAACTCAGTAAATTCTTAGAAATTGTTGCATGTTGATTTTATATTTTTGATCAGTATATTTAGCAGTCTTATAGCTTGGAGGTACAAGCTTTTCAGGGCATTGTTGGTTCCAGACTTGGTGCATGGGTACCGCTTGTCGTGCAGTCGAAGAGAGAACAGTCTATGACTTGGGTGACTCGAGTTAGACAATTTCATTTGTTTTACTTTTACCCCATTTTTCGTGGTAGTTACAGTCTTATCTCGTCGCTGCAACTCCCAGGAGAGGCGAAGGTCGCGAGCCATGTGTCCTTCCGAAACACAACCCAACCAAGTCGCACTGCTTCTTGACACAATGCCCACTTAACCCGGAAGCCAGCCGCACCAATGTGTCTGAGGAAACACTGTACACCCGGCGACCGTGTCAGTATGGTATGCATTGCGCGACCAGCCCGCCACAGGAGTTGCTGACATTGAGGGAGAGGTTGTTGTGCTGGCACCACACTGCCAGGTCTCTACCATCGTCCCTGTCGACTGTCTTATCGTAACCGGTGACCAGGCGGTGACAGTTGTGTCGTCTGCAAACTTAATGATGGTGTTGGAGTCATGGGCAGCCACACAGTCATGGTTGAACAGGGAGTACAGGAGGGGACTAAGCACACACCCCTGAGGGGCCCCCGTGTTAAGAGTCAGCGTGGTGGGTGTGTTGTTGCCTACCCTCACAACCTTAGGCATCCTGTCAGGAAGTCCAGTATCCAGTTGCAGAGGGAGGTGTTTATTTCCAGGGTCCTTAGCTTAGTGATGAGCATTGTGGGCACAATGGTGTTGAACGCTGAGGTGTTGTCAATGAACAGCATTCTCACGTAGGTGTTCCTTTTGTCCCGGTGGGAAAGGGCAGTGTGATTTGCAATAGAGATTATATTACCTGTGGATCTGTTTTGGCTGTATGTGAATTGAAGTGGGTACAGGGTGTCAGGTATCCTACAAGCCTGCCTCTACAGCACTGTCTCCTCCTTCCAGTGTCAGGTATCCTACAATCCTGCATCTATAGCACCGTCTCCTCCTCCTTCCAGTGTCAGGTATCCTACAATCCTGCCTCTACAGCACTGTCTACTCCTCTTTCCAGTGTCAGGTATCCTACAATCCTGCCTCTATAGCACCGTCTCCTCCTCCTTCCAGTGTCAGGGATTTTAGACGTGGAGGAGGCCGTAGGAGGGCAACAACCCAGCAGCAGGACCTCTACCTCCGCCTTTGTGCAAGGAGGAGCACTGCCAGAGCCCTGCAAAATGACCTCCAGCAGGCCACAAATGTGCATGTGTCTGCTCAAACGGTCAGAAACAGACTCCATGAGGGTGGTATGAGGGCCCGGCGTCATCAGGTGGGGGTTGTGCTTACAGCCCAACACTGTGCAGGACGTTTGGCATTTGCCAGAGAACACCAAGATTGGCAAATTCGCCACTGGCGCCCTGTGCTCTTCACAGATGAAAGCATTTTCACACTGAGCATGTGACAGACGTGACAGAGTCTGGAGACGCCGTGGAGAACGTTCTGCTGCCTGCAACATTCTCCAGCATGACCGGTTTGGCAGTGGGTCAGTCATGGTGAGGGGTGTCATTTCTTTGGGGTGGCCACACAGCCCTCCATGTGCTCGCCAGAGGTAGCCTGACTGCCATTAGGTACCGAGATGAGATCCTCAAACCCCTTGTGAGACCATATGCTGGTATGGTTGGCCCTGGGTTCCTCCTAATGCAAGACAATGCTAGACCTCATGTTTTTATTTTTATTTTTTATTTATCCGTTATTTTACCAGGTAAGTTGACTGAGAACACGTTCTCATTTGCAGCAACGACCTGGGGAATAGTTACAGGGGAGAGGTGGGGGATTAATGAGCCAATTGTAAACTGGGGATTATTAGGTGACCATGATGGTTTGAGGGTCAGATTGGGAATTTGTGGCTGGAGTGTGTCAGCAGTTCCTGCAAGAGGAAGGCATTGATGCTATGGACTGGCCCGCCCGTTCCCCAGACCTGAATCCAATTGAGCACATCATGTCTCGCTCCATCCACCAATACCACATTGCACCACAGACTGTCCAGGAGTTGGCGGATGCTTTAGTCCAGGTCTGAGAGGAGATCCCTCAGGAGACCATCCGCCACCTCATCAGGAGCATGCCCAGGCATTGTAGGGAGGTCATACAGGCATGTGGAGGCCACACACACTACTGAGCCTCATTTTGACTTGTTTTAAGGACATTACATCAAAGTTGGATCAGCCTGTAGTGTGGTTTTCCACTTCAATGTTGAGTGACTCCAAATCCAGACCTCCATGGGTTGATAAATTTGATTTCCATTGATATTTTTTGTATGATTTTGTTGTCAGCACATTCAACTATGTAAAGAAAAAAGTATTTAATAAGAATATTTAATTCATTCAGATATAGGATGTGTTATTTCAGTGTTCCCTTTACTTTTTTGAGCAGTGTACATCTGCCTATAGTTATTGAGCTCAACCTGCAGGAGGTTTGCTAGTTGTGATTGAGTGGAGAGGAAACCGCTGTGGGTGAGGTTCTGACAGATGAGTGTGTCTTGGTGGTGGCAAGCACACACCCACATCAAACCACACCCCCAAGCCAACTCTCGTTTGGCTTCGGTCACGGCCACCAGCAAGCAAAAAAAAAACAAGGACAAATCAGTGGATGCAGTTCCCCTTTAAGAAGAGCTAACTGAAATGGATCAGAACCAAAACGATAACAGTCAGAACCCTGAGAACTGAACAAGGCTTCCTCGCTCGTCTCATGTATAAAAAAAAAACATCTGAGACAAGGAGATATGAGGATCTCATTCTAAAACGAAGCCAAAACAAACATGACGGAACATAAATAAGAAGAATGTATCCAGTCACCGTGACAACAAGCAGAGAGTCACACAACGCTGAGCCCGGAGAAGAAACAAACACACTGGCTGGCTGAGTTCCAAATGCCACCCTATTCCCTATTTAGTGCACTACTTTTGACCAGGTCCCATGTGATTTTGATCTAAAGTAGTGCCCTATATAGAAAAAAGGGTGCCATTTGTTACACACAGAGTGTGTGACAATGATAATTAACACTGATGCTTTTATATGGACATAAATTTGGATTTGTTATGTGCTGTATATAAATACTAAGATGTGTATCTAAAACATGACTGATATCTTATGAATAGAGTTAGATTAGAGTTAGGATTCGTCTGAAATGGCACACTTCACTATATAGTGCACTACTTTTGAAGGGAGCCATTTGGGACTCATACTAAGTGTATCTGAGGTGACTTGACAGAGTTAGACTACTCTCAGTGTCACACCAGGCAAGCATGAAGGATACAAAACATTATTCAAAATGAATACTGAAATCACACCTGGGTTTTAAATACTATTTGACAACAAAAAAAAAATGATTAGGTGTAACTGGCTTAATGGACCAATAGAATAGTCCCAAACGTACAAACCCCACTCATCTGGCACTCTAGGCAAGTAGGCAGGCTAGAGAGAAAAAAAACATTAAGTATTTGAAAGATGTCAAATAGTAATTGAACCCACCCAGGGTCTGCTGAACACTCAATCTGAAAACCTTCTCTCATAATAGTAACACAATAACAAACCATTTACCTTTAACAAAAATAAGCTTTCTAGGAAAAACAACACTTGAAAGCAATTCCTTTAAATAGGATTCTAAAACACAAGTCACCAGCATTGTGTATGGAGGACAAGGAAAAACAGATATTTCCTTTCTTTTACTCTGTCTGCCTGGAGCTCAAAAACAGACCGGTCTGCCTGGAGCTCAAAAACAGACCGGTCTGCCGGGAGCTCAAAACCAGACCGGTCTGCCGGGAGCTCAAAACCAGACCGGTCTGCCTGGAGCTCAAAACCAGACCGGTCTGCCTGGAGCTCAAAACCAGACCGGTCTGCCTGGAGCTCAAAACCAGACCGGTCTGCCTGGAGCTCAAAACCAGACCGGTCTGCCTGGAGCTCAAAACCAGACCGGTCTGCCTGGAGCTCAAAACAGACCGGTCTGCCTGGAGCTCAAAACAGACCGGTCTGCCTGGAGCTCAAAAACAGACCGGTCTGCCTGGAGCTCAAAAAAACCGGTCTGCCTGGAGCTCAAAAACCGGTCTGCTCAGACCGGTCTGCCTGGAGCTCAAAAACAGACCGGTCTGCCTGGAGCTCAAAAACAGACCGGTCTGCCTGGAGCTCAAAAACAGACCGGTCTGCCTGGAGCTCAAAAACAGACCCGGTCTGCCTGGAGCTCAAAAACAGACCGGTCTGCCTGGAGCTCAAAAACAGACCGGTCTGCCTGGAGCTCAAAAACAGACCGGTCTGCCTGGAGCTCAAAAACAGACCGGTCTGCCTGGAGCTCAAAAACAGACCGGTCTGCCTGGAGCTCAAAAACAGACCGGTCTGCCTGGAGCTCAAAAACAGACAGGTCTGCCTGGCTCAAAAACAGCGGTCTGCCAAAAACAGACCCGTCTGCCTTGGAGCTCAAAAACAGACCGGTCTGCCTGGAGCTCAAAACCAGACCGGTCTGCCTGGAGCTCAAAACCAGACCGGTCTGCCTGGAGCTCAAAACAGACCGGTCTGCCTGGAGCTCAAAACAGACCGGTCTGCCTGGAGCTCAAAACAGACCGGTCTGCCTGGAGCTCAAAACAGACCGGTCTGCCTGGAGCTCAAAACAGACATTTCCTTTCTTTTACTCTGACTGCCTGGAGCTCAATTGTAAAAACTTGTAATTAACCATTCATAGTTAGAAATTAATCCTGGCGAAAAATAGCAGTACCGGAGGCTATATTAAGTCTACTTTTTCCCATTAAAATAGCTTGTAACAGATGACTCTGTCCTCTTGTGTTACCGGGCAGCTTTGTCCTGCAGCTCCAGGTAATAGCAGAGACAGATATGTGTGGGACCCATTGGGCTAGGGTTCAAAAGCACTGCACTACGTAGGGAATAGGGTGCCATTTGGCATGTAGCCAGGGTGAGTCATTCACATTGCGGCTCTACAGATGAATGTGTCTACTACAGTATGTAGTTGGAGGTATCCTTCTTAAACCAGTTAGCTAATAAACAGGAAGTACAGTATGTAGTTGGAGGGATTCCTCTTAAACCAGTTAGCTAATAAACAGGAAGTACAGTATGTAGTCTCAGGTATCCTTCTTAAACTAGTTAGCTAATAAACAGGAAGTACAGTATGTGGTCTCAGGTATCCTTAAACTAGTTAGCTAATAAACAGGAACTACAGTATGTTGTCTCTCAGCTATCCTTCTTAAACCAGTTAGCTAATAAACAGGAAGTACAGTATGTAGTTGGAGGGATTCCTCTTAACAGAAATAAATGAGGCTTTAGGTGAGGCGCTGACTAACGGAAGACCAACTACACAGATGATCCCTTCCTTGTTGTGCATTGATAAATAGGGCCATGCATTTTGACGAGAGCAGGCAAAACTCCAGGGCTTAGTAACTCAGAACCCCGATTTCTTCATGGTCAGGTCGATTCTCTTCAGTGACGTGGTTCAGGTATAACGCCGGGCCCCTACTAGTAAATGTCAGTGATGCATCATTCGGTTTATAATATGATGGCTATCTGTAATTGCTTCCACTCACCTGTTCCAACGATGCGCGGGTCTGCAAAGTGCTTAGCGAGGATAGCAGCGAGTTGAGTGAGGGTGTCCTCGTAGCCTGGGGAAAAGACAACAGTCAACAAACATCTCCGGGTCGCTGTATTTCTGAATGCTCTTTAGGGCTCTAAGCCGGGTTGTTTTATTTCTGAATGCTCTTTAGGGCTCTAAGCCGGGTTGTTTTATTTCTGAATGCTCTTTAGGGCTCTAAGCCGGGTTGTTTTATTTCTGAATGCTCTTTAGGGCTCTAAGCAGGGTTGTTTTATTTCTGAATGCTCTTTAGGGCTCTAAGCCGGGTTGTTTTATTTCTGAATGCTCTTTAGGGCTCTAAGCCGGGTTGTTTTATTTCTGAATGCTCTTTAGGGCTCTAAGCCGGGTTGTTTTATTTCTGAATGCTCTTTAGGGCTCTAAGCAGGGTTGTTTTATTTCTGAATGCTCTTTAGGGCTCTAAGCCGGGTTGTTTTATTTCTGAATGCTCTTTAGGGCTCTAAGCAGGGTTGTTTTATTTCTGAATGCTCTTTAGGGCTCTAAGCGGGTTGTTTTATTTCTGAATGCTCTTTAGGGCAGGGTTGTTTTATTTCTGAATGCTCTTTAGGGCTCTAAGCCGGGTTTTATTTCTGAATGCTCTTTAGGGCTCTAAGCAGGGTTGTTTTATTTCTGAATGCTCTTTAGGGCTCTAAGCCGGGTTGTTTTATTTCTGAATGCTCTTTAGGACTCTAAGCAGGGTTGTTTTATTTCTGAATGCTCTTTAGGGCTCTAAGCCGGGTTGTTTTATTTCTGAATGCTCTTTAGGACTCTAAGCAGGGTTGTTTTATTTCTGAATGCTCTTTAGGGGGCTCTATGCTCTTTAGACTCTAAGCAGGGTTGTTTTATTTCTGAATGCTCTTTAGGGCTCTAAGCCGGGTTGTTTTATTTCTGAATGCTCTTTAGGGCTCTAAGCCGGGTTGTTTTATTTCTGAATGCTCTTTAGGGCTCTAAGCAGGGTTGTTTTATTTATGAATGCTCTTTAGGGTTCCTGTACAAGCATTTCCTGATAACTGCAGATGTGAAAATGTCCCTAAATAAAATATGATCAATAAATAATAGTGACTGTGTCAACAGGCAGGAGGAGATATTACCGGCACGAGATCACAACCTTTAATGTGTATGGAAATTCAGTTATCACAACTAAAAAGGGTCAGTTAAAGAGCAGTTAAATTCCTAAACTATCATCCGCATGGCATCTGTAGTCTTTAATCGAGGCTCTGGACAAACGTCATGAAATATAATGGAATAGGGCTGCAGCCTTAAGTGTGTTGTGGTCACCTGACAAAGTAGCTGTTCATGGCCATAAAACGCAGCCTTAAAGCAGGCGGGCGGGCATTTACCTGGCAGTTGGTCCATGCAGTTGGAGGGGCTGAAGTAGTTCTTCAGAGAGCTATAGCTGTTCATGGCCACGTTGAGGTAGAACTCTGGGGCGAAGGCGAACAACGTTCCTGTGTTGTCAGCGTGCTGGATGGTGAGTATACACACCCTCAGTAGCCAGTACACATCCAGCATCTTATCCTGGAACACAGAGTTATATGTTTTAAACAAGCAGAACAACACCTTCAGTATAGTAGTAGTAGTAGTAGTAGTAGTAGTAGTAGCAGTAGTAGCAGCAGTAATTCATGTTGATTTTCTTGAACAAGCAGAACACCTTCAGTATAGTAGTAGTAGTAGTAGTAGTAGTAGTAGTAGTAGTAGTAGTAGTAGTAGTAGTAGTCATTCATGTTGATTTTCTTGAACAAGCAGAACAACACCTTCAGTATAGTAGTAGTAGTAGTAGTAATTCATGTTGATTTTCTTGAACAAGCAGAACAACGAAGACTGGGTTCACAGGATGTTTTTTAAAATTTTTGTTTCAATGTCCCTCAGTTGAGGATGTTGGTCCCCCTTTTCATTCAAGCTGGGCTATGAATGAAAAGAAACTCCAGCACACTAGTAGCCTTGAAGCTTTCAGTCTGAATAGATCAGGGCTGAAATGTGCTGGGTAGCCTCTCTTTCCTACCTGACACTAGATGTGCTGGGTAGCCTCTCCTTTCTACCTGACAGTAGATGTGCTGGGTAGCCTCTCCTTCCTACCTGACACTAGATGTGCTGGGTAGCCTCTCTTTCCTACCTGACAGTAGATGTGCTGGGTAGCCTCTCTTTCCTCCCTGACAGTAGATGTGCTGACCATTAGCTCTGACAAATTGAAAACTCTAGTCATTGGCGACTCCATTACCCGCAGTATTAGACTTAAAGCGAATCATCCAGCGATCATACACTGTTTACCCGGGGGCAGGGCTACTGACGTTAAGGCTAATCTGAAGATGGTGCTGGCTAAAGCTAAAACTGGCGAGTGTAGAGAGTATAGAGATATTGTTATCCACGTCGGCACCAACGATGTTAGGATGAAACAGTCAGAGATCACCAAGCGCAACATAGCTTCTGCGTGCATATCAGCTAGAAAGATGTGTCAGCATCGAGTAATTGTCTCTGGCCCCCTCCCAGTTAGGGGGAGTGATGAGCTCTACAGCAGTGTCTCACAACTCAATCTCTGGTTGAAAACTGTTTTCTGCCCCTCCCAAAAGATAGAATTTGTAGATAATTGGCCCTCTTTCTGGGACTCACCCACAAACAGGACCAAGCCTGACCTGCTGAGGAGTGACGGACTCCATCCTAGCTGGAGGGGTGCTCTCATCTTATCTACCAACATAGACAGGGCTCTAACTCCACTAGCTCCACAATGAAATAGGGTGCAGGCCAGGCAGCAGGCTGTTAGCCAGCCTGCCAGCATAGTGGAGTCTGCCACTAGCACAGTCAGTGTAGTCAGCTCAGCTATCACCATTGAGACCGTGTCTGTGCCTCGACCTAGGTTGGGCAAAACTAAACATGGCGGTGTTCGCCTTAGCAATCTCACTAGGATAAAGACCACCTCCATTCCTGTCATTACTGAAAGAGATCATGATACCTCACATCTCAAAATAGGGCTACTTAATGTTAGATCCCTTACTTCAAAGGCAATTATAGTCAATGAACTAATCACTGATCATAATCTTGATGTGATTGGCCTGACTGAAACATGGCTTAAGCCAGATGAATTTACTGTTTTAAATGAGGCCTCACCTCCTGGCTACACTAGTGACCATATCCCCCGTGCATCCCGCAAAGGCGGGATGTCCAACATGTCTCTGGACCCACTCACTGTCACAGTCATACGCTGGACCTAGTTTTGTCCCATGGAATAAATGTGGTGGATCTTAATGTTTTTCCTCATAATCCTGGACTATCGGACCACCATTTTATTACGTTTGCAATTGCAACAAATAATCTGCTCAGACCCCAACCAAGGATCATCAAAAGTCGTGCTATAAATTCACAGACAACACAAAGATTCCTTGATGCCCTTCCAGACTCCCTCTGCCTACCCAAGGACGCCAGAGGACAAAAATCAGTTAACCACCTAACTGAGGATCTCAATTTAACCTTGCGCAATACCCTAGATGCAGTTGCAACCCTAAAAACTAAAAAAAATTCTCATAAGAAACTAGCTCCCTGGTACACAGAAAATACCCGAGCACTGAAGCAAGCTTCCAGAAAATTGGAACGGAAATGGCGCCACACCAAACTGGAAGTCTTCCGACTAGCTTGGAAAGACAGTACCGTGCAGTACCGAAGAGCCCTCACTGTGTTTTAGTACTATATCTCTTGACACAATGATGAAAATAATCATGGCCTCTAAACCTTCAAGCTGCATACTGGACCCTATTCCAACTAAACTACTGAAAGAGCTGCTTCCTGTGCTTGGCCCTCCTATGTTGAACATAATAAACGGCTCTCTATCCACTGGATGTGTACCAAACTCACTAAAAGTGGCAGTAATAAAGCCTCTCTTGAAAAAGCCAAACCTTGACCCAGAAAATATAAAAAACTATCGGCCTATATCGAATCTTCCATTCCTCTCAAAAATTTTAGAGAAGGCTGTTGCTCAGCAACTCACTGCCTTCCTGAAGACAAACAATGTATACGAAATGCTTCAGTCTGGTTTTAGACCCCATCATAGCACTGAGACGGCACTTGTGAAGGTGGTAAATGACATTTTAATGGCATTGGACCGAGGCTCTGCATCTGTCCTCGTGCTCCTAGACCTTAGTGCCGCTTTTGATACCATCGATCACCACATTCTTTTGGAGAGATTGGAAACCCAAATTGGTCTACACGGACATGTTCTGGCCTGGTTTAGATCTTATCTGTCGGAAAGATATCAGTTTGTCTCTGTGAATGGTTTGTCCTCTGACAAATCAACTGTAAATTTCGGTGTTCCTCAAGGTTCCGTTTTAGGACCACTATTGTTCTCACTATATATTTTACCTCTTGGGGATGTTATTCGAAAACATAATGTAAACTTTCACTGCTATGCGGATGACACACAGCTGTACATTTCAATGAAACATGGTGAAGCCCCAAAATTGCCCTCGCTAGAAGCATGTGTTTCAGACATAAGGAAGTGGATGGCTGCAAACTTTCTACTATTAAACTCGGACAAAACAGAGATGCTTGTTCTAGGTCCCAAGAAACAAAGAGATCTTCTGTTGAATCTGACAATTAATCTTAATGGTTGTACAGTCGTCTCAAATAAAACTGTGAAGGACCTCGGCGTTACTCTGGACCCTGATCTCTCTTTTGAAGAACATATCAAGACCATTTCAAGGACATCTTTTTTCCATCTACGTAACATTGCAAAAATCAGAAACTTTCTGTCCAAAAATGATGCAGAAAAATTAATCCATGCTTTTGTCACTTCTAGGTTAGACTACTGCAATGCTCTATTTTCCGGCTACCCGGATAAAGCACTAAATAAACTTCAGTTAGTGCTAAATACGGCTGCTAGAATCCTGACTAGAACCCAAAAATTTGATCATATTACTCCAGTGCTAGCCTCTCTACACTGGCTTCCTGTCAAAGCAAGGGCTGATTTCAAGGTTTTACTGCTAACCTATAAAGCATTACATGGGCTTGCTCCTACCTATCTCTCTGATTTGGTCCTGCCGTACATACCTACACGTACGCTACGGTCACAAGACGCAGGCCTCCTAATTGTCCCTAGAATTTCTAAGCAAACAGCTGGAGGCAGGGCTTTCTCCTATAGAGCTCCATTTTTATGGAACGGTCTGCCTACCCATGTCAGAGACGCAAACTCGGTCTCAACCTTTAAGTCTTTACTGAAGACTCATCTCTTCAGTGGGTCATATGATTGAGTGTAGTCTGGCCCAGGAGTGGGAAGGTGAACGGAAAGGCTCTGGAGCAACGAACCGCCCTTGCTGTCTCTGCCTGGCCGGTTCCCCTCTTTCCACTGGGATTCTCTGCCTCTAACCCTATTACAGGGGCTGGGTCACTGGCTTACTGGGGCTCTCTCATGCCGTCCCTGGAGGGGGTGCGTCACCTGAGTGGGTTGATTCACTGTTGTGGTCATCCTGTCTGGGTTGGCACCCCCCTTGGGTTGTGCCGTGGAGGAGATCTTTGTGGGCTATACTCAGCCTTGTCTCAGGATGGTAAGTTGGTGGTTGAAGATATCCCTCTAGTGGTGTGGGGGCTGTGCTTTGGCAAAGTGGGTGGGGTTATATCCTTCCTGTTTGGCCCTGTCCGGGGTGACCTCGGATGGGGCCACAGTGTCTCCTGACCCCTCCTGTCTCAGCCTCCAGTATTTATGCTGCAGTAGTTTATGTGTCGGGGGGCTGGGGTCAGTTTGTTATATCTGGAGTACTTCTCCTGTCCTATTCGGTGTCCTGTGTGAATCTAAGTGTGCGTTCTCTAATTCTCTCCTTCTCTCTTTCTTTCTCTCTCTCGGAGGACCTGAGCCCTAGGACCATGCCCCAGGACTACCTGACATGATGACTCCTTGCTGTCCCCAGTCCACCTGGCCATGCTGCTGCTCTAGTTTCAACTTCCACCTGACTGTGCTGCTGCTCCAGTTTCAACTGTTCTGCCTTATTATTATTCGACCATGCTGGTCATTTATGAACATTTGAACATCTTGGCCATGTTCTGTTATAATCTCCACCCGGCACAGCCAGAAGAGGACTGGCCACCCCACATAGCCTGGTTCCTCTCTAGGTTTCTTCCTAGGTTTTGGCCTTTCTAGGGAGTTTTTCCTAGCCACTGTGCTTCTACACCTGCATTGCTTGCTGTTTGGGGTTATAGGCTGGGTTTCTGTACAGCACTTTGAGATATCAGCTGATGTAAGAAGGGCTATATAAATAAATTTGATTTGATTTGATTTGCTGGGTAGCCTCTCTTTCCTACCTGACAGTAGATGTGCTGGGTAGCCTCTCTTTCCTACCTGACAGTAGATGTGCTGGGTAGCCTCTCTTTCCTACCTGACACTAGATGTGCTGGGTAGCCTCTCCTTCCTACCTGACAGTAGATGTGCTGGGTAGCCTCTCATTCCTACCTGACACTAGATGTGCTGGGTAGCCTCTCTTTCCTACCTGACACTAGATGTGCTGGGTAGCCTCTCCTTCCTACCTTACAGTAGATGGTAGCGTTGATCCAGGCCAGTCTCCTACTCAGGTGATTCAGCTTCTCAGCAAATACCTTCTGGCTCTTCTGCAGCTCCTCCAAGATGTCTGGTCTCTAACATGGACAAGACAAGGTGTAAACACAAATAACATGTCTAGTAAAAAATTTAAAAAAGAACAAAAATATTTATTCAACTTCAATAACGCTGTTCATCGCCGAAAGCAATTTAACAAAAGACTGTTCATTCAGACCTTTGTCGTACACATAATGCCCAGCCCTAACCACTGTTTCCTACTAAGAGAAAAATATCACAGAATGTTTAAATAGAAATAAGAATTGAATTATAATAAGAATTATACTAAACATGATAGAAAACTGCCACACTGGTGTCAGATCTACATATCATGACTATTATACTAAACATGATAGAAAATAACATTACACTAATGCAACTATTAGGTTGAACAATAATATAAATGGTTTTGTGTAGTTTATACTACTATTATACAGTACCTATTACACAGTACCAGTACTTATTGCATTAAATCATAGTAGATGGGGCGGCAGGGTAGCCTAGTGGTTAGAGCGTTGGACTAGTAACCGGAAGGTTGAAAGTTCAAACCCCTGAGCTGACAAGGTACAGATCTGTCCTTCTCCCCCTGAACAGGCAGTTAACCCACTGTTCCTAGGCTGTCATTGAAAATAAGAATTTGTTCTTAACTGACTTGGTTAAATAAAAAAATGTATCTAGGAGCCTCAGAACTCCAAGCTGCAGTTCTACCAGCCCTTTGAACTTTGTATCTTAAAACTCGGCTAGCATGGTGTACATTTTAGGATGTCCTCAGCTTCAGAACGTCATACTGCAAGCCCATACTGCAAGTAAAATAAAAAATGAGCAGTAGTATTAAATACTACATTATATACTGACTATGATTAAGGCCCAGTGTTTTTTGGTTGATCGTGTCACATGACCTGAATTTTAACCTCTATTTAAAGCCTTTTTTTACAAAAATGAGAATTGAACCAAAAAATGCAAGTTGACTGAAAAAAACATTCAAATGCCCCTAACTACGATACATAACAGATTGATAACACAGACAGTGTATTTAGTCTGCTGGGCCCAGATTGATAACACAGACAGTGTATTTAGTCTGCTGGGCCCAGATTGATAACACGGACAGGACAGTATTCAGTCTGCTGGGCCCAGATTGATAACACGGACAGGACAGTATTTAGTCTGCTGGGCCCAGATTGATAACACGGACAGGACAGTATTTAGTCTGCTGGGCCCAGATTGATAACACGGACAGGACAGTATTTAGTCTGCTGGGCCCAGATTGATAACACGGACAGGACAGTATTTAGTCTGCTGGGCCCAGATTGATAACACAGTGTATTTAGTCTGCTGGGCCCAGATTGATAAGTGTATTTAGTCTGCTGGGGCAACGTGCTCTTTTCCTCAGTGTCCTTCAGAACAACAGCATATTCATGTACGATTATACTATTAAACTATTATACTAGTTAGATAAATTGATGATAATAGGTAGTATTATTTGTATTCTTCTGGTTGGGCAACGTGCCATCTTCTCCACTATGATACTAAACAGACTGATAATAGCTCTATCACAGATGTATAACAGTGAGTGGTGTGCATTTACTCTTGCTGGGCAGCGTGCTATCTTCTCCTCTGTGTCCTTCAGAGCCACAGCGTATTCATGGACGTCATCTGACACCACCACCATCTGTAGGGAAAGGTGTGGTACACAGCTCAGTGAAATACACAGCGCATTCAGGAAGTATAGAGAACCCATGATGTTTTCCTTGTGATTGGACAAATTAACTGACCATTAGGCCCACGTGGAATTCTCATCTTGTCACTTTTTCGTCCACTAAAATGAAAAAAGTAATTCGTAATAGCTAGCGTTTTTTTTCTAGGCCATTTCGTCTCGTTATCGTCATTCAGTCAGGAAAAATAATATTCTTCTTGTAGACAAAATGAACTCTGACCGTCTGTAAATCATCACGTTACAAAGGAAGAAAAATCCATTAGCGAACAATTTGCCAGTCCGGCCAGCTGTTGTGTCTGGGCTGCATCTCCCTGTTTTATTAGTTCGTGAGATGTTTTCCACATTTTGTTTCGTTACAGCCTTATGTTATAAAATGGATTCCCTCTCAATCTATACACAATACCTCATAGCGACAAAGCAAAAACAGGTTTAGACATTTTTTTCTAATGCACTACAAATAAAAAAACAGTAATTTTTTTACATAACCTTTCAGACCTTTTATTCAGAACTTTGTTGAAGCACCTTTGACAGTGATTACTGCCTCGAGTCTTCTTGAGTATGATGCTGCAAGCTTGGTACACCTGTATTTATTTAATCAACTTTAGAATAAGGCTGTAACCTAACAAAATGTGGGAAAAGGCGAAGAGGTCTGAATACTTTCCAAATGCACTGGACATCAATACAGTTTGGTGAATTCTTCTTTAATCACCATATTAGTACAGAACAGGAAATAGATATTACATATTCACTGTTTATCATTAATTATTGTAGTATTTATTTATTATTATTTAATACTTCTAAAAAAATATTATTCATTATATAAAGTTTCAGATCATGCGTGCAAATACAGCTCAATATATCATTTCTATAAAGCCAATCAAATAGTCCTAACATTGAAAACGCCAAGCTAAAACAAAGCACACCTCAAATACTGCCAAGTGTTTGGTGTAAGTATTTAACATTTATATTTGACTCCAGTCTGGTGCGGTCGTCAACTCCTCTAACCTCTAACTGTGGCATGGCATTCATGTCCGCAGGGTATTCCTACAGGGATGAAGACTACAGTAAATATAGAGTAGAAGAAGTCCACCAGACTAGATACAGGCTACAACAGGAAAGCACAATTCCGATATTTTGACACTATTTGTTTTCCTGACCAATCAAAATCATATACATTTTGAAAACCGCACCCCTCAAGATTCAGAGGGTTGGAACTGCGGACGCCAGAGCCCCCTGATGAGAGAGCATAGTATACAAGGAAATACTCAAAGCTGCTAATGAGAACCTTGACAACCTTGTACCGAGCCGGTATGGATTCTGGTGGTGTGCCCCCCCCACCCAGGCAGTGCTGGCAACACTAGCTACAGTGACCCACGGGTAGGGGGGGGGGTCACACTCGGACATTCAGAGGGGGCCATATTAGTGGCCTTGGTGGAACAAAATCAAAAGGTCTGAGATGCTTGGGAATATGGTCTCGACGGGGGATCATGTTGTGGGTGTATCAGATCTCCATCATCTAGCGCGTGACAATGGTTAATCAAATCTCTCCATGTCTGCCCATTTTTATTTTTTTGCTCAGTCTTGCAGGCCTTCTCATACAGCTGCAACTGTATATACATTCGTAAATCAAGACCTTTCTTGAGTTGAGCTCCGGGACGGTGCAGCTTTTGAGAATCTATGGTTGCTGTGTGAGGAAAGGGTTGAGTGTGTATGAGTGTGTGTTGCAGTGCATCTCCTCCTCATGGACTGCACCAGATTTGCCAGTTCTTGCTGTGAGAGGTTACCCCACTCTTCCAACAAGGCACCTGCAAGTTCCCGGACATTTCTGGGGGGGAATGGCCCTAGCCCTCACCCTCCGATCCAACAGGTCCCAGACGTGCTCAATGGGATTGATGTCCGGGCTCTTCACTGGCCATGGCAGAACACTGACATTCCTGTCTTGCAGGAAATCGCGCACAGAACAAGCAGTATGGCTGGTGGCATTGTCATGCTGGAGGGTCGTGTCAGGATGAGCCTGCAGGAATGGTACCACATGAGAGAGGAGGATGTCTTCCCTGTAAAGCACAGCGTTGAGATTGCCTGCAATGACAACAAGCTCAGTCTGATGATGCTGTGACACACCGCCCCAGACCATGACGGACCCTCCACCTCCAAATTGATGGAGTACAGGCCGGCCTCGGTGTAATCCGGGGAAAAGGGTGAGTGCACGACTGCAACTTGTCAGTGAATATCACTTTTTGCCAGTCCTGTCTGGTCCAGCAACGGTGGGTTTGTGTCCATAGGCGACGTTGTTGCCGGTGATGTCTGGTGAGGACCTGCCTTACAACAGTAAGTGACCTAAGTTTTCATACCTGTGACCTTAATTGCCTACCGTCTGTAAGCTGTTAGTGCCTTAACGAGCGTTCCACAGGTGCATGTTCATTAATTGTTTATGGTTCATTGAACAAGCATGGGAAACAGTGTTTAAACCCTTTACAATGAAGATCTGTGAAGTTGTTTGGATTTTTACAAATTATCTTTAAAAAGACAGGGTCCTGAAAAGGGGACGTTTCTTTTTTTGCTGAGTTTATATAGGGAATAGGGTCACATTTAGGACAAGGCCAAGAGCAGAAAGGCCAAGAGCAGAAAGACAAAGTCAGCGGCAGAAATAACCTTCCCTTTTAACGTTGATAGATCGTCAACTTGTAAAGAAGAGAACCATTCTGAGGCAGGAAATTACACAAGACACTTTCATACCTACACATTATATGCTGGTCCCAAAAGGAATGCACCATACAGGGATAAGGGCGAGTGCACCATACAGGGATAAGGGCGAGTGCACCATACAGGGATAAGGGCGAGTGCACCATACAGGGATAAGGGCGAGTGCACCATACAGGGATAAGGGCGAGTGCACCATACAGGGACAGGGATACCATACAGGGAGGGCGAGTGCACCATACAGGGATAAGGGCGAGTGCACCATACAGGGATAAGGGCGAGTGCACCATACAGGGATAAGGGCGAGTGCACCATACAGGGATAAGGGCGAGTGCACCATACAGGGATAAGGGCGAGTGCACCATACAGGGATAAGGGCGAGTGCACCATACAGGGATAAGGGCGAGTGCACCATACAGGGATAAGGGCGAGTGCACCATACAGGGATAAGGGCGAGTGCACCATACAGGGATAAGGGCGAGTGCACCATACAGGGATAAGGGCGAGTGCACCATACAGGGATAAGGGCGAGTGCACCATACAGGGATAAGGGCGAGTGCACCATACAGGGATAAGGGCGAGTGCACCATACAGGGATAAGGGAGAGTGCACCATACAGGGATAAGGGAGAGTGCACCATACAGGGATGAGGGCGAGTGCACTATACAGGGATAAGGGCGCCATTTGGGACACATCCGGTGCCAAAACCTTTTTTAGTTAAAGGACAAAGGATTTATCACGAAGTGAAGGGAGAAATGACCAGACAGGCTGGTATGACGACAACTAACCGTTATGTAAAGGACTCTCAGTCCAAGACTAACATTTCCTGCTCAACTGTGTTCATCCCAAATGGTACCCTATTTAGTGCACTACGTTACAGGGTTCAGGTCTAAAGTAAATTGGACAAAAAAAAAATTGATGAAAAAGGGTGTCAATTGGAACAAATCCCAAATGTAAAACTTTAAAAGAAAAAGACAGTCCAGCACACTGCCAATATAAAAGCTGTTAAAGACAGTCCAGCACACTGCCAATATAAAAGCTGTTAAAGACAGTCCAGCACACTGCCAATATAAAAGCTGTTAAAGACAGTCCAGCACACTGCCAATATAAAAGCTGTTAAAGACAGATGTGTAAAGGCTTTCATAGAACCAGGCAACTGCAGTGACGGATATCCTTTTCTCAAATGATCAGACAATAACAGGCGATACTAGGAGGGTGATTGTCCAAGGTCTTATACCTATATACTGAACGAGAGGTGTGTGTGTCTGTGTGTCTGCGTAATGTGGAGGAAGACAGGCAGAGCTGGCATTGATATAACAGTTGTAAAATGTTTTTGCTGACCCACACACTTTTCTTCCATGAAATATGTGCCAAAAGTATTTTTTTAAATGCTTTGATCCTTTCTGACAATGAGAGGAAAGAAGAGATTAAATGACATCTATTTGGTTTGGGAACTCACTCCTGAAGAAGGAGACAGGAACGTGGTACAGCAGACAGACCCCAGGATAGACCCCAACATGAAGAGGAGAGGACCACACGTGATCAGAACGACCACAACATTGTAGCAATAACAAGGAAAGACGAAAAATAGCAAAAGATTAGGGCTAAAGTCATTTAATAAGAGATCATAGCAAAGATTAGGGCTAAAGTAATTTAATAAGAGATCATAGCAAAGATTAGGGCTAAAGTAATTTAATAAGAGATCATAGCAAAGATTAGGGCTAAAGTCATTTAATAAGAGATCATAGCAAAGATTAGGGCTAAAGTCATTTAATAAGAGATCATAGAAAAGATTAGGGCTAAAGTCATTTAATAAGAGATCATAGCAAAGATTAGGGCTAAAGTCATTTAATAAGAGATCATAGCAAAGATTAGGGCTAAAGTCATTTAATAAGAGATCATAGCAAAAGATTAGGGCTAAAGTCATTTAATAAGAGATCATAGCAAAGATTAGGGCTAAAGTCATTTAATAAGAGATCATAGAAAAGATTAGGGCTAAAGTCATTTAATAAGAGATCATAGAAAAGATTAGGGCTAAAGTCATTTAATAAGAGATCATAGCAAAAGATTAGGGCTAAAGTCATTTAATAAGAGATCATAGAAAAGATTAGGGCTAAAGTCATTTAATAAGAGATCATAGAAAAGATTAGGGCTAAAGTCATTTAATAAGAGATCATAGCAAAGATTAGGGCTAAAATCATGATGTAAAACATGTTGGTTTGATGTGTATGAGGAAGAGGATCCAGTTGTACACCAAGAAGTATTGGTAAAATGACTCACGGCAACTGTTGACCAGCATGCACCTGTTAAGAATCTAACAGAACTGTTCGAGGCCCCTGGGTTGACGTTGAATTGAAACATTGTATCGTTCAAAGAAATGATGCAAAACATGTGGCAAACTAGTCAGTCCTGCTGAGCTGATTGGTTGACATACTGTACACTGATAAATGTTGTTACTAAATGTAACACAAATAAAGTATATTAGCAAACCAAGATAAATGACATAACACACGAAGGGGAGAAAGAAAAAATAAAAGAAAATCACACGTTGCTGGCTCTAAAAGCCCCCCAGTCACACGTTGCTGGCTCTAAAAGCCCCCCAGTCACACGTTGCTGGCTCTAAAAGCCCCCAGTCACACGTTGCTGGCTCTAAAAGCCCCCAGTCACACGTTGCTGGCTCTAAAAGCCCCCAGTCACACGTTGCTGGCTCTAAAAAAAGCCCCCAGTCACACGTTGCTGGCTCTAAAAGCCCCCAGTCACACGTTGCTGGCTCTAAAAGCCCCCAGTCACACGTTGCTGGCTCTAAAAGCCCCCAGTCACACGTTGCTGGCTCTAAAAGACCCCCAGTCACACGTTGCTGGCTCTAAAAGCCCCCAGTCACACGTTGCTGGCTCTAAAAGCCCCCCAGTCACACGTTGCTGGCTCTAAAAGCCCCCCAGTCACACGTTGCTGGCTCTAAAAGCCACCCAGTCACACGTTGCTGGCTCTAAAAGCCACCCAATCACACGTTGCTGGCTCTAAAAGCCCCCCAATCACACGTTGCTGGCTGATAGAGAGAATTGTGTTTGAACAAATACAAATGCTATTTTTTATTTTAGAGAACAAGTTACCTACTGACTTTCAGTATGCATATAGAGAAGGGCACTCAATTTCTACTGATTCAGATGACTGATGATTGGTTAAAATAAATGGATAATAAGATAGTTGGAGCTGTATTGTAGGACGTTATAACTGACTTATAACTGACTAGTTAAATAAATAGTTAAATAAATAAACAATTAAGATTTTACTGCAGCCTTTGATGTTATTGATCATAAATTGTTAATGAAGACACTCAGTAACTAATAGAACCCAGAGAGAGTTCATCAATGGAAGCTTCTCTAACATCAGATATGTACAGTGTGGTGTCCCTTCACTGCAATTTCCTTGGGCTGTTGATTTATCGAGGCAAGTCAGTTAAGAAACTAATTCTAATTTTACAATGGACGGCCTACCCCCCCGGCCAAACCCGGACGACGCTAGGCCAATTGTGCGCCGCCCTATGGGACTGATGTGACACAGCCTGGATTCGAACCAGGGACTGTAGTGACACCTCTTGCATGGAGATGCTGTGTCTTAGACCTCCGCACCACTCCGGAATTATCACAAATAATTGCCACTGGTCTTACACAAAGCCAGAATGACTTGAGTGCAGATGATTCCACACTCTATATGTCAGAACACAAAGCCAGTGACATCACTGAAATCCTAAATAAGAAGTTACAGTCAGTAGCAGAATGGGTGATTCATAATGAAACCGGTCTTAAAAACAACTAAAACTAAAAGCATTGTATGTGGTTTAAAACATTCTCTAAGACCTAAACCTCGACTGGAGTTGGGCTCCCGAGTGGCGCAGCAGTCTAAGGCACTGCATCTCAGTGCAAGAGAGGAGAGGAATTCTTTAGAATTCAAGGCACACTTAACCAGCATGGCTACCACAGCATTCTGCAGCGATATCCCACCTGGTTTGCGCTAAGTCCCACTATCATTTGTTTTTCAACAGGACAATGACCAAACACACCTCCAGGCTGTGTAAGGGCTATTTGACCAAGGAGGAGAGTGATGGAGTGCTGCATCAGATGATCTGGCCTCCACAAATCACCCAACCTCAACCCAATTGAGATGGTTTGGGATAAGTTGGACCGCAGAGTGAAGGAAAAGCAGCAAGTGCTCAGCATGTGTGGGAACTCCTTCAAGACCGCTGGAAAAGCATTCCATGTGAAGTTGGTTGAGAGAAAGCCAAGAGTGTGCAAAGCTGTCATCAAGGCAAAGGGTGGCTGCTTTGAATAATCTCAAATCATGTAACTACATGATTCCATATGTATTAATTCATAGTTTTGATGTCTTCACTATTATTCTACAATGTAGAATATAGTCAAAAATAAAGAAACACCTTTGAATGAGTAGGTGTGTCCATACTTCTCATTTTTGGTGTTTTTTGTAGACTCCAGGAAGAATAGCTGCTGCCCCTGTAAAAGCTACTGGGGGTCCTGATAAACACCTCCATTGTGTCCATCCAAACCGGTGTTTAAATAGAGTTTGCTGGATCCTGGAGATGGACATGGTTTGAACATTTGGGGCTATTCTACTGGTTCCATATGACAACTCAATAAAACACGAGTAACGTATTTGAAAGGATTTCGAATAGTACATGAACCAAGGCCTGTGTGCGACCTTACACCTCAACCTCATACCCAGAGAGCATTTCAAATCTCATCTGCAGTGCTTTAGACCAGACCCCCACGGTGCAGTGCTTTAGACCAGATCCCCACGGTGCAGTGCTTTAGACCAGACCCCCAGGGTGCACTGCTTTAGACCAGACCCCCAGGGTGCACTGCTTTAGACCAGACCCCCAGGGTGCACTGCTTTAGACCAGACCCCCAGGGTGCACTACTTTAGACCAGACCCCCAGGGTGCAGTGCTTTAGACCCCCAGGGTGCAGTGCTTTAGACCCCCAGGGTGCAGTGCTTTAGACCCCCAGGGTGCAGTGCTTTAGACCCCCAGGGTGCAGTGCTTTAGACCCCCAGGGTGCAGTGCTTTAGACCCCCAGGGTGCAGTGCTTTAGACCCCCAGGGTGCAGTGCTTTAGACCCCCAGGGTGCAGTGCTTTAGACCCCCAGGGTGCAGTGCTTTAGACCCCCACGGTGCAGTGCTTTAGACCCCCACGGTGCAGTGCTTTAGACCCCCACGGTGCAGTGCTTTAGACCAGACCCCACGGTGCAGTGCTTTAGAACAGACCCCACGGTGCAGTGCTTTAGAACAGACCCCACGGTGCAGTGCTTTAGACCAGACCCCCAGGGTGCACTACTTTAGACCAGACCCCCAGGGTGCACTACTTTAGACCAGACCCCCAGGGTGCACTACTTTAGACCAGACCCCCAGGGTGCACTGCACTTCCCTTGCCCAACAGACGGACGCCTCAGCCTCTTACCTTGCCCAGCTGTTGATGAACACTCAGGTTGTACATCATCACAATCCCATCCAAAATCTCCAGCAGGGACTTCTCTGTGATTGGATGGTCGGGCTCTTCCAACGGTCGCCCCAGCAACAGGCCGTCGTTACCATGGCTTCCCTCGACTTGAGGAGAGGAAGGGAAGAAAGAAAACATCGTGTTCCTAACCTGGTGTTCCCTTCAGTACAATAACTAGACACCCAGGTAATAATAGGTCAAAAAGTACTAGACCATTTCTAGAGGTAAGGAATACATTTTCACACTCATCCGCAGATAATTGGCACCCCACTACATTTTCTGTACTTTAGCCTTGACATGTGTCGACGAAACTCTATATTTACAGTGGTGGTTGAAAGACAGAAAGCGAGAGAGTGAAAGACTGAGAAAGAGAGATAAATGTTCTCAATACGCCTCCATGTATATTCAAGGTAAAAAGCCACTCACTGTCCTCCTCCGTCCTCTGCTCCACGGCCAAGGTGCGAACTTTAACTTTCTCCGGGGGTGCCAGGGGTCGCCTGGGAGTCATGAGGCTGACAGCAGCAGTACTCAGGAAACGATTGGCTCGGCCCAGAGTGGGAGAACTGAGCCAGCTGGGTCTGGCCAGGGCACCACCCATAGCCACCGCTCCAAAAGGCCTCTGTTATAGGACAGATAGACATGAAGCGCTCCAATACAGAGAGACATGTTGGTAACACTGTATCATGACAGTAAGTCACCCATCACTGTATATGGGGGCGGCTGGAAGCCTCGAGGTTAGAGTGTTGGACTAGTAACCAGCAGGTAGCCTAGTGGTCAGAGCGTTGGGCCAGTAACCAGCAGGTAGCCTAGTGGTCAGAGCGTTGGGACAGTAACCAGCAGGTAGCCTAGTGGTTAGAGTGTTGGACTAGTAACCAGCAGGTAGCCTAGTGGTTAGAGTGTTGGACTAGTAACCAGCAGGTAGCCTAGTGGTCAGAGCGTTGGACTAGTAACCAGCAGGTAGCCTAGTGGTTAGAGCGTTGGGCCAGTAACCAGCAGGTAGCCTAGTGGTTAGAGCGTTGGGCCAGTAACCAGCAGGTAGCCTAGTGGTTAGAGCGTTGGGCCAGTAACCAGCAGGTAGCCTAGTGGTTAGAGCGTTGGGCCAGTAACCAGCAGGTAGCCTAGTGGTTAGAGCGTTGGGCCAGTAACCAGCAGGTAGCCTAGTGGTTAGAGCGTTGGGACAGTAACCAGCAGGTAGCCTAGTGGTTAGAGCGTTGGGCCAGTAACCAGCAGGTAGCCTAGTGGTTAGAGCGTTGGGACAGTAACCGAAAGGTTGCTGGATCGAATCCCCGAGCTGACAAGGTAAAAATCTGTCGTTCTGCCCCTGAACAAGGCATTTAACCCACTGTTCCCCGGTAGGCCGTGGTTAAATCTTCCCTGGTTAAATAAAAAGATGGATTAAAAATAATAATAATAAATAGGCCTGTCAGCAACTAGTGTGTCTGAAATAGCTGAATCCACTCATTTGAAAGGGTGTCCACATACTTTTGACAATGTAGTGCATTACCTCATTACTACCTGGTACCCCTGCACATTGACTCGGTACCGGTGCTCCTTGTACATAGCCTCATTGTTATTTGATTGTGATAATGTTTCCTATTTTTTCTTATTTGGTCATTATTATAATTTTTCTTTTTAACTCTGCATTATTTGGAAAGGGCTTGTAAATGAGCATTTCACGGTCAAGTCTACACCTGTTATATTTGGCGCAATGACAAATAAAACGTGATTGAAAACGCTGTACCGCCAAAAAAAAGGGAGAATTTAGACTTGAGAACACCAATATGGTGGAATCAAGTCCCCAGTCAAATCAAAATGTATACGGTCTAAGTGGATGATATCCAAGAACACAAGTGTGGAGGATGACACCGTAGTCTGTACCTGAGCTGAGCCACTCTCCTCCTCCTCATCCAAATCATCCATAGAGGTAGCCTGGATCTCAGCCGGGTCCATGAGGATGTTGGCTTTGGAAGCCAGGTCGTCTAGAAGCAGAAACAGACAAACACAGCACAACAATTACATCATAATACAACAGACAGGCCGTAATCCTGTCTCCGGACAGGCCGTAATCCTGTCTCCGGACAGGCCGTAATCCTGTCTCCGGACAGGCCGTAATCCTGTCTCCGGACAGGCCGTAATCCTGTCTCCGGACAGGCCGTAATCCTGTCTCCGGACAGGCCGTAATCCTGTCTCCGGACAGGCCGTAATCCTGTCTCCGGACAGGCCGTAATCCTGTCTCCGGACAGGCCGTAATCCTGTCTCCGGACAGGCCGTAATCCTGTCTCCGGACAGGCCGTAATCCTGTCTCCGGACAGGCCGTAATCCTGTCTCCATTATCTTTGGTTTCAAACCATTAGAATGTTTAAACGAGTTCTGACCACCAGGAGGCTACCCTCTCCTGCCAAGCACAAACGAGTTCTGACCACTAAAGAGGAAAACGGACTGAAAAAAGGGACAACTTGAGTGTCTTTGAGGCGGAGTGACCAAACAGAGATAGGAATTAGAAAGTACTGGAAGACCCACCGTGGACAAAGAAATACAAATCAAACGTCATGTGCCCCCCGAATACCTCACAGTGAAATGCTGAATACAACAGGTGTAGTAGACCTCACAGTGAAATGCTGAATACAACAGGTGTAGTAGACCTCACAGTGAAATGCTGAATACAACAGGCTCTAACCAACAGTGCAAAAAAGGTATTAGGTGAACAATAGGTAGGTAAAGAAATAAAACAGTAAAAAGACAGGCTATATACAGTAGAGGGGCTATATACAGTAGAGGGGCTATATACAGTAGAGGGGCTATATACAGTAGAGGGGCTATATACAGTAGAGGGGCTATATACAGTAGAGGGGCTATATATAGTAGAGGGGCTATATACAGTAGAGGGGCTACCTACAGGCACCGGTTAGTCTGGCCAATTGAGGTAGTATGTACATGAATGAATAGTTAAAGTGACTATGCATATATGATAAACAGAGAGTAGCAGCAGCATAAGAGAGGAGTTTGGGAGGGGGGTCATTACAGTCATTATTGTGACAGTCTAATGATGTTGATAGGTTGATTGCTATGGTGATATAGAGAATTCATTACAGCGTCCGTGCTGACCTCTAAGTGTCTGGATATTGTTGCTTACACTTCTGATCAACCCAGAACCATCGTAAATCTACAAGTCTATTAAAATCAGATCAGAGGACGTATCCATAAATCTAGAACCGGTCAGATGTGTTTGCAGGGCCAGGTTCCACCTCCCAGTACTGTGGAACAGAGGGGACATGCTGTTCATGGTCAGGTGGGGAGGCCACTGCTGCAGCCGTCGACGGATCCAGGTCCTAAACTACTCTAACTTCAAATCCATCACATTAGAGGGCTAAGTCCCAAAACGCACCCTATTTCCCTACACAGTGCACTACTTTTGACCAGAGCTATATAGCTATTGGTCAAAAGTAGTGCACTATGAAGGGAATATGGTGCCATTTGGTACTCAGCCCACGTCCAAAACAATCCATCACCAGCCAGCTGCTCCTCCTCCCCTAAAGTGGTTGAGCTGCTCCTCCTCCCCTAAAGTGGTTGAGCTGCTCCTCCTCCCCTAAAGTGGTTGAGCTGCTCCTCCTCCCCTAAAGTGGTTGAGCTGCTCCTCCTCCCCTAAAGTGGTTGAGCTGCTCCTCCTCCCCTAAAGTGGTTGAGCTGCTCCTCCTCCCCTCCCCTAAAGTGGTTGAGCTGCTCCTCCTCCCCTGGTTGAGCCTCCCCTCCCCTAAAGTGGTTGAGCTGCTGCTCCTCCCCCTCCCACTAAAGTGGTTGAGCTGCTCCTCCTCCTCCCCTAAAGTGGTTGAGCTGCTCCTCCTCCTCCCCTAAAGTGGTTGAGCTGCTGCTCCTCCTCCCCTAAAGTGGTTGAGCTGCTCCTCCTCCCACTAAAGTGGTTGAGCTGCTGCTCCTCCTCCACTAAAGTGGTTGAGCTGCTGCTCCTCCTCCACTAAAGTGGTTGAGCTGCTCCTCCTCCTCCACTAAAGTGGTTGAGCTGCTCCTCCTCCTCCACTAAAGTGGTTGAGCTGCTCCTCCTCCTCCACTAAAGTGGTTGAGCTGCTCCTCCTCCTCCCCTAAAGTGGTTGAGCTGCTGCTCCTCCTCCACTAAAGTGGTTGAGCTGCTGCTCCTCCTCCACTAAAGTGGTTGAGCTGCTGCTCCTCCTCCACTAAAGTGGTTGAGCTGCTGCTCCTCCTCCACTAAAGTGGTTGAGCTGCTGCTCCTCCTCCCTAAAGTGGTTGAGCTGCTGCTCCTCCTCCCCTAAAGTGGTTGAGCTGCTCCTCCTCCTCCCATAAAGTGGTTGAGCTGCTCCTCCTCCCCTAAAGTGGTTGAGCTGCTCCTCCTCCTCCCCTAAAGTGGTTGAGCTGCTGCTCCTCCTCCACAAAAGTGGAGATATGCATCTGTTGGTCAAATGCGGGCGTCGATCAAAAACAGTCAGTATCTGGTGTGACTACAATTTGCCTCATGCAGCGCGACACATCTCCTTCACATAGAGTTGATCAGGCTGTTGATTGTGGCCTGTGGAATGTTCTCCCACTGTTCTTCAATGGCTGTGCGTAGTTTCTGGTTAATGGTGGGAACTGGAACGCTCTGTTGTACATTCCAGAGCATCCCAAACATGCTCAATGGGTGACATGTCTGGTTTGTAAGCAGGCCATGGAAGAACTGGGACATTTTCAGCTTCCAGTCATTGTGTAAAGATACTTGCTGAAACACGAGGTGACGACAGCGGATGAACGGCACCACAATGGGCCTCAGGATCTCGTCACGGCATCTCCGTGAATTCAAATTGCCATCGATAAAATGCAATTGTGTTGGTTGTCCGTAGCTTATCAAATCAAATGTATTTGTCACATACACATGGTTAGCAGACGTTAATGCGAGTGTAGCGAAATGCTTCTAGTTCCGACAATGCAGTAATAACCAACGAGTAATATCACTAACAATTCCAAAACTACTACCTTATACACACAAGTGTAAAGGGATAAAGAATATGTACATAAAGATATATGAATGAGTGATGGTACAGAGCGGCATAGGCAAGATGCAGTAGATGGCATTGAGTACAGTATATACATATGAGATGAGTATGTAAACAAAGTGGCATAGTTTAAAGTGGCTAGTGATACATGTATTACATAAAGATGCAGTAGATGATAGAGTACAGTATATACGTATACATATGAGATTAATAATGTAGGGTATGTAAACATTATATTAAGTAGCATTGTTTAAAGTGGCTAGTGATATATTTTACATCAATTCCCATTATTAAAGTGGCTGGAGTTGAGTCAGTGTGTTGGCAGCAGCCACTCAATGTTAGTGGTGGCTGTTTAACAGTCTGATGGCCTTGAGATTGAAAAACAGCTTCGGTATCTCGGTCCCAGCTTTGATGCACCTGTACTGACCTCGCCTTCTGGATGATAGCGGGGTGAACAGGCAGTGGCTCGGGTGGTTGTTGTACTTGATGATCTTTATGGCCTTCCTGTGACATCGGGTGGTGTAGGTGTCCTGGAGGGCAGGTAGTTTGCCCCGGTGATGCGTTGTGCAGACCTCACTACCCTCTGGAGAGCCTTACGGTGGTGGGCGGAGCAGTTGCCGTACCAGGCGGTGATACAGCCCGACAGGATGCTCTCAATTGTGCATCTGTAGAAGTTTGAGTGCTTTTGGTGACAAGCCAAATTTCTTCAGCCTCCTGAGGTTGAAGAGGCACTGCTGCGCCTTCTTCGCGATGCTGTCTGTGTGGGTGGACCAATTCAGTTTGTCTGTGATGTGTACGCCGAGGAACTTAAAACTTGCTACCCTCTCCACTACTGTTCCATCGTTGTGGATAGGGGGGTGTTCCCTCTGCTGTTTCCTGCCGTTTCCACAATCATCTCCTTAGTTTTGTTGACGTTGAGTGTGAGGTTATTTTCCTGACACCACACTCCGAGGGCCCTCACCCAGTCCCTGTAGGCCGTCTCATTGTTGTTGGTAATCAAGCCTACCACTGTAGTGTCGTCCGCAAACTTGATGATTGAGTTGGAGGCGTGCGTGGCCACGCGGTCGTGGGTGAACAGGGAATACAGGAGAGGGCTCAGAATGCACCCTTGTGGGGCCCCAGTGTTGAGGATCAGCGGGGTGGAGATGTTGTTACCTACCCTCACCACCTGGGGGCGGCCCGTCAGGAAGTCCAGTACCCAGTTGCACAGGGCGGGGTCGAGACCCAGGGTCTCGAACTTGATGACGAGCTTGGAGGGTACTATGGTGTTGAATGCCGAGCTGTAGTCGATGAACAGCATTCTCACATAGGTATTCCTCTTGTCCAGATGGGTTAGGGCAGTGTGCAGTGTGGTTGAGATTGCATCGTCTGTGGACCTAGTTGGGCGGTAAGCAAATTGGAGTGGGTCTAGGGTGTCAGGTAGGGTGGAGGTGATATGGTCCTTGACTAGTCTCTCAAAGCACTTCATGATGACGGAAGTGAGTGCTATGGGGCGGTAGTCGTTTAGCTCAGTTACCTTAGCTTTCTTGGGAACAGGAACAATGGTGGCCCTCTTGAAGCATGTGGGAACAGCAGACTGGGATAAGGATTGATTGAATATGTCCGTAAACACACCAGCCAGCTGGTCTGCGCATGCTCTGAGGGCGTGGCTGGGGATGCCGTCTGGGCCTGCAGCCAAGCGAGGGTTAACATGTTTAAATGTTTTACTCACCTCGGCTGCAGTGAAGGAGAGTCCACAGGTTTTGGTTGCGGGCCGTGTCAGTGGCACTGTATTGTCCTCAAAGTGAGCAAAGAAGTTGTTTAGTCTGTCTGGGAGCAAGACATCCTGGTCCGTGACTGGGCTGGTTTTCTTCTTGTAGTCCGTGATTGACTGTAGACCCTGCCACATACCTCTTGCGTCTGAGCCGTTGAATTGCGACTCTACTTTGTCTCTATACTGACGCTTAGCTTGTTTGATAGCCTTGCGGAGGGAATAGCTGCACTGTTTGTATTCGGTCATGTTACCAGTCACCTTGCCCTGATTAAAAGCAGTGGTTCGCGCTTTCAGTTTCATGCAAATGATGCCATCAATCTACAGTTTCTGGTTAGGGAATGTTTTAATCGTTGCTATGGGAACAACATCTTCAACGCACGTTCTAATGAACTCGCACACCAAATCAGCGTATTCGTCAATGTTGTTGTTTGACGCAATACGAAACATATCCCAGTCCACGTGATGGAAGCAGTCTTGGGGCGTGGAATCAGCTTGGTCGGACCAGCGTTGAACAGACCTCAGCGCGGGAGCTTCTTGTTTTAGCTTCTGTCTGTAGGCAGGGAGCAACCAAATGGAGTCGTGGTCAGCTTTTCTGAAAGGAGGGCGGGAGAGGGCCTTATATGCTTCGCGGAAGTTAGAATAGCAATGATCCAAGGTTTTACCAGCCCTGGTTGCGCAATCGATATGCTAATACAATTTAGGGAGTCTTGTTTTCAGATTAGCCTTGTTAAAATCCCCAGCTACAATGAATGCAGCCTCAGGATATGTGGTTTCCAGTTTGCAAAGAGTGAAATAAAGTTTGTTCAGAGCCATCGATGTGTCTGCTTGGGGGGGAATACATACGGCTGTGATTATAATCGAAGAGAATTCCCTTGGTAGATAATGCGGTCGACATTTGACTGTGAGGAATTCTAAATCAGGTGAACAGAAGGACTTGAGTTCCTGTATGTTGTTGTGATCACACCACGTCACGTTAACCATGAAGCATACGCCCCCGCCCCTCTTCTTACCAGAAAGATGTTTGTTTCTGTCGGCGCGATGCGTGGAGAAACCAGCTGGCTGCACCGTCTCCGATAGCGTCTCTCCAGTGAGCCATGTTTCCGTGAAGCAAAGAACGTTACAGTCTCTGATGTCTCTCTGGAATGCTACCCTTGCTCGGATTTCATCAACCTTGTTGTCAAGAGACTGGACATTGGCGAGTAGTATGCTCGGGAGCAGTGCGCGATGTGCCAGTCTCCGGAGCCTGACCAGAAGACCGCTTAATTTCCCTCTTTTACGAAGTCGTTGTTTTGGGTCGCCGGCTGGGATCCATTCCGTTGTCCTGGTTGAAAGGCAGAACACAGGATCCGCTTCGCGAGTCATTCTTGGTCGTACTGATGGTGAGTTGACGTTGCTCTTATATTCAGTAGTTCTTCTCGACTGTATGTAATGAAACCTAAGATGACCTGGGGTACCAATGTAAGAAATAACACGTAAAAAAAACTAAACACTGCATAGTTTCCTAGGAACGCGAAGCGAGGCAGCCATCTCTGTCGGCGCCGGAAGTGTCCGTACGTGGTGTGCCGTTGTGGGCCCGTTGAACTTAGTGTCAAATTCTTAAAAATGACATTGGAGGTGGCTTATGGTAAGAAAATTAACATTAAATTATCTGCCAACAGCTCTGCCAATTGCACACTCCCTCAAAACTTGAGACATCTGTGTCATTGTGTTCTGTGACAAAACTGCACATTTTACAGTGGCCTTTTATTGTCCCCATCACAAAGTGCACCTGTACAATGATCATGTCGTTTAATCAGCTTCTTGATATGCCACACCTGTCAGGTGGAAGGATTATCTTGGCAAAAGAGAAAATGCTCATAAACAGGGATGTAAACAAATTTGTTTACAACTTGAGAAAAAAAAAACATTTTGGAACATTTCTGGGATCTTTTATTTTAACTCATGAGACATGGGACCAACACTTTACATGTTGTGTTTATATTTTTGTTTATTGTAGATGTAATGTCAATCTAGATTAGAGAGAGAAGATAGAGGGGAACTACCATCTCCTGGGTCAGCTCAACATGACCTCATGTTATACTGAACAAAAATATAAAATGCAACATGTAAAAGGATTGGTCCCATATTTCATGAGCTGAAAAAAAAACAATCTGCACCCTATTCCCTATATAGCCTAGTGCACTAATATTAAAATGTACACTATGTAGGGAATAGGGTGTGATTTGTAAGTCAGGTCTCATGCCATAGCATTACACCTGGAGCCAGATGGGTCGTGTTTGGACTCTGATGATGGAGGTTCAGGCAGACCGTTCAAAACATCTGTTATTCTCCAGCGTCATCAAAAGACTACAGTTTCCCCTGTATTCAATTCTGTGTCAATAACATTATCAATAACATTATTGATCATAGTCTGCTGATGGAAAAAAATGTATGTGTTATGGCTTCACATCCAAAGCGTTTTGGGGCACTGTAAAGTCCATGGAGAATAAGAGCACCTCCTCCCCGCTGCCCACAACTGAGCCTAGGAAACACTGTCACCACCAATAAATCTACGATAGTCGATAATTTCAAACGGCTGGCTATGCTTTCCACCTGGCTACCCCTACCCCGGCCAACAGCTCTGCACACCCTGCAGGAACTTGCCCAAGCCCCCCATGCTTCTCCTTCCCCCAAATCCAGAGAGCTGATGATCTGAAAGAGCTGCAAAATCTGGATCCCTACAAAATCAGCTGGGCTAGACAATCTGGACCCTCTCTTTCAAAAATGATCCGCTGAAATTGTTGCAACCCCTATTACTAGCCTGCTCAACCTCTCCAATCTTTGGGGATCTCAGACGATACAAAAGAAAGCTGCCGCAGTCATCATCCTCTTCAAAAGGGGGAGGCACTCTAAAACCAAACTGTTTTAAACCTATATCCATCCTGGCCTGCCTTTCTAAAATCTTCGAAAGCCAAGTTAACAGATCACCGACCATTTTGAATCCCACCAAACCTTCTCCACTACGCAATCTGGTTTTCTGACCTGGTCATAGGTGCACCTCAGCCACGCTCAAGGTCCTAAACGATATCATAACCGCCATCGATAAGAGACAATACTGTGCAGCTGTATTCATCAACCAAGCCAAGGCTTTCGACTCTGTCAATCACCACATTGTAAATCGTTAGTCTCAATAGCCTTGGTTTCTCAAATGACTGCCTCGCCTGGTTCACCAACTACTTCTCAGATCGTTTTGACAAACTGAACTCTGATCTGATCTAATCTGACTGAGCATACAAGCATCTAAGTATCTGACTGGTAGGTGGTAGGCAGAAGCAGGCGCGTAAACATTAATTCAAACAGCACTTTAGTGCATTTTGCCAGCAGCTCTTCGTTGTGCGTCAAACATTGCGCTGTTTATGACTTCATGCCTATCAACTCCCGAGATGAGGCTGGTGTAACCGAAGTGAAATGGCTAGCTAGTTAGCGCACGCTAATAGCGTTTCAAACGGCAGGAACTAATGGGGATCCATAATAAACCCCTGGGAGAGTAGCTGCTGCCTTGGTATCAGGAAGTAATGGGGATCCATAATAAACTAATGGGGATCCATGATAAACCCCAGGAAGAGTAGCTGCTGCCTTGGTATCAGGAACTAATGGGGATCCATAATAAACTAATGGGGATCCATGATAAACCCCAGGAAGAGTAGCTGCTGCCTTGGCAGGAACTAATGGGGATCCATAATAAACCCCTGGGAGAGTAGCTGCTGCCTTGGCAGGAACTAATGGGGATCCATAATAAACCCCTGGGAGAGTAGCTGCTGCCTTGGCAGGAACTAATGGGGATCCCTAATAAATACAAGTAGTGAGAGATATCAATCTCGCCAAAAAGAGCCCAATGCGTTTCTATGGGTTTATTTTGGACCTTAACTTGCCGCCTGTCTTCCTTTGGGACAACTCCTCCCATTTTTAGGGCGGAGACATGAGCAACTCGTCATTATATAGAGATATCTGGTGGGGGGGGGCAGACACAGCGAGGAAGAGAAGAGAGAACATGCGATCGAGAGTGATAGCATAGGCTATGCTGCAGCAAATGTAGGCCTCTGTCACAAGAGAAAAACAATTACCATGATGAGATGATACATGCATTGTGAACTGCACTCCGTAGCCAGTAGAGAAGTCCGATTTAGACATTGCATATTATTTAACAGTTCCTGTCACGTAATGCTGTTCATTTAAATAAATTAATTTAAAATCGGTTTTCGCAATTATTTATACCTGGGAAAAGGGTTTGGGCTTTACATCTCAGTAACCCGGTTCCCACTATTCAACCCTAAACAGTATATGAATAGAAAAGGTGTGTACAGCAGTAGTTGTTATCTAGGATGAGCCTTGACAAGAATACAGTATACAAACACACATAAGTTAGGTAAAACAGTATGGAAACATTATTACAGTGACCAGTGTTCAATGACTATGTACATATGACAGTAGTCTCTTAGGTGCAGGGTAGAGTACCGGGTGTTAGCTGAGCTGGCTAGTAACAGTGACTAAGGTTCAGGGCAGGGCCCTGGGCGGAGGCCGGCTAATGGTGACTACGTACATAGGACAGTAGTCTCTTAGGTGCAGGGTAGAGTACCGGGTGTTAGCTGAGCTGGCTAGTAACAGTGACTAAGGTTCAGGGCAGGACCCTGGGCGGAGGCCGGCTAATGGTGACTACGTACATAGGACAGTAGTCTCTTAGGTGCAGGGTAGAGTACCGGGTGTTAGCTGAGCTGGCTAGTAACAGTGACTAAGGTTCAGGGCAGGACCCTGGGCGGAGGCCGGCTAATGGTGACTACGTACATAGGACAGTAGTCTCTTAGGTGCAGGGTAGAGTACCGGGTGTTAGCTGAGCTGGCTAGTAACAGTGACTAAGGTTCAGGGCAGGGCCCTGGGCGGACGCCGGCTAATGGTGACTACGTAACAGCCTGACGGGTTTGGAGGCTTGATGCACCTGTACCATCTCCGTGATCAGGCTATGACTCGGGTGGCGGAGGTCCTTGATCATCTTCTTGGACATAAAGACACCGGGTGCTGTAGATGTCCTGGAGGACAGGCAGTGTGCCCCCTGGTGATACGTTGGGCTGACCGCACCTCTAGAGAGCCCTGCGGTTGCGGACAGTGCAGTATCACAGGTAGGGATTCAGACTCAGGGTGTTGAAGGCTGAGCTGGAGTCAATGAACAGCATTCCTCCTGTACGGCGCGATGGAGTAGTCTGTGGATCTGTTGGGGCGGTATGCAAATTGTAGTGTGTCCAGGGTGTCGGGTAAGATGCGAGAGGTGATCCTTAACCTCTTGAGCTTATGGCTCAATACTGCCCCCGTTGGAGGAAGTGCGTGCCCATAGTAAACTGAAAATATTTTTTTTCCAAAATTGCTAATATATGCATATAATAATAATTATTGAATAGAAAACACTCTAAAGTTTCTAAAACCGTTTAAATTATGTCTGTATGTAAAGCAGAACTCTCAGGGCAGCCTTTCTCCCAAACTCTCTCTTGTCAAGAGAAAAGTTGGGTCAACTTTGACTGAGGCTGTCAAGTGTCATCCTCTATTCTCGCCCCCACCCTTCCCAGGCAGCTACCGATCTGGGAACAGTATGTATTTGTTCAGCGCGATGTCTGCTTTCAATTGGCACGTTCATTGTTTGAATTTCGGGCTCCCTCATCCTTTGGCGGGCGAAAATGCCCGGTTCACTCTCACATACATGCACTCTATTTGTCAGAATTCCGATTTGGGGAACGTTCTTTTCCAATAGACACCAGTTGAAGCCGGTTCGTTTGTTCGTGATGATCATTGTTTTACATGATAAAAACAACATTTTGCTCGATTCTGCACTTAGTTTGACCAGTTTAGTCAACATATAATATGTAATTTTGAAGTTTGATTGCGCAAGAGTGCGGGACCAGAAGGAGCAGAAGTTATTTTGGGTGCATTTCAGCTGAAGCTGTTAGCATATGCTAATACAAAGACGCACAACTTGAAACCAAACGATGTATTGGGTAAGTATGACTCCTTCTACGTCTTCTGATCGAAGAACATCAAAGGTAAGGGAATATTTATGTGGTTATTTTGGGTTTCTGTGGACTCCAAACGTAGAGGAGACACTGCTAATATCTGAGCGCCGACTCATAGCATAGACTAGTGAACGAATTCTGTAACGTTAAAAATAAATGTAACACAGCGGTTGTATTAAGAAGAAGTGTATCTTTGTAACTATATGTAGAACATGTATATTTAGTCATGTTTATTGCTTGTTATCTGACGTTATCTGTCCGAGCTATCATAATTTCTCCGGACATTTTGAGTAGCATTTTTTGAAATGTCGTCATTGTAAACAGAGATTTATGGATATTAATGGCATATTATTGAAAAAAAAAAAGTACTGTGTAACATGTAATATTACTGTCATCTGATGAAGATTTTCAAAAGGTTAGTGAATTATTTATTTTTTAATCCTACTTTTAAATTTTATATTTTCTGGGACAAAATGGCCGCCGCTTGCATTTTGTTTCGGTGGTGGTCTAATATAAATGTGTGCTATGTTTTCGCCGTAAAACATTTTAGAAATCTGACTTGCTGGGTAGATGAACAAGGTGTTTATCTTTCATTTGAGCTATTGGACTTGTGTAGGTGTGGAGGTTAAATATGTCTAAGAATATTTTTTCACATTTTGCGTTATGCTAATGAGCTTGAGCTGTAGTCACGATCCCGGATCCGGGATGGGTAGCATCAAGAGGTTTTAACTAGCCTCCCAAAGCACTTCAGGATGACAGAAGTGAGTGCTATGTGGCGATAGTCATTTAGTTCAGTTACCTTCGCTTTCTGGGATACAGGAACAATGGTGGACATCTTGAAGCAAGTGGGTAAAGCAGACTGGGATAGGGAGAGAAACCCAAAACTACCTCAAAAAACACTAATAGTGCACTACTGTATGTGGCTTGGGCCAAAACAAGTTCATTTCATAGGGAATTGGGAACATTTCAGACTTGCCTCTATTCTCAAAGCCATTTCTGTATAACGCTGTGTCAGAGGAATTTCAGAACTTGTCTTGAGCTGATATAATTCCTGAAAGTGGGTGAACTTATTAACACATTTCCTTATCAAACCAAGTACATCCATATCAAAACCACATTATTTTCAGCACGCTAGCTTTAGAACTCTTGTCAGAATTCTAGCTTTAGAACTCTTGTCAGAATTCTAGCTTTAGAACTCTTGTCAGAATTCTAGCTTTAGAACTCTTGTCAGAATTCTAGCTTTAGAACTCTTGTCAGAATTCTAGCTTTAGAACTCTTGTCAGAATTCTAGCTTTAGAACTCTTGTCAGAATTCTAGCTTTAGAACTCTTGTCAGCACGCTAGCTTTAGAACTCTTGTCAGAATTCTAGCTTTAAAACTCTTGTCAGTCAATAGCATTCTTTTGGACATATTTCCCTGGATCAAAAGAAAAGTAGAAGACTGTTGTTTCAAACCTTTGAGGGTTTTTTTCAGATGAGAGAGAAGGCCTCCAAGTCGCTGCAGGTCAAAGTAGTCCACCTTCCCATTGTAGAAGAGCTGAGGCGGAACATAGGCCTCTGGAGAGGGAGAGGAGGGGAAAATAATTAGCATTACCATTGAGATGGTAGATGAAGACAGGGCTATTGTGGGTAATTACCCGTAAAGTAATTAAGATAATCATAAACTCAGTCCCCTGAGCAATAGGATGAGAGGGGGAATTTTTTTTATTTTTATAAAGGACACATGGCTTAGGAAAAGCTTTTGTGAAATATCTCCCATGTCCTATTAATACCAGGGGACCAGATGCCCTTCATGTAGTTGGCTAAGAGTATAATGGGTACAGGGGAAAAGTGAGCAGAGCGTTTAGTACAGGACAGGGTTTGTACAGACAGTGGCAAGTCAAATTCAAGGATTCAAGTCAAATTCAAGACAAAGCTAACTAGCGTTAGGGCAATGATTAGAAGTATATGGTAACAGCTAGCATGCTAACACTAGTTAACAACTTCCTTCAAACGTCCCCAGTCTCATGAAGGGTTTCAATTGTTAAACAGCCACCACTAACATTGGGTGGCTGCTGCCAACATACTGACAACAACTCCAGCCACTTTAATAATGGAAATATTGATGTAATACATGTATCACCAGCCACTTTAAACTATGCCACTTTTATATGTTTACATACCCTACATTATTCATCTCATGTATATTCTGTACTCAATACCATCCACTGCATCTTTCCTATGCCTTTCTGTACCATCACTCATTCCTATATGTTTATGCTCTTCATCCCTTTACACTTGTGTGTATAGGTAGTTGTTGTGGAATTGTTAGTTAGATTACTCGCTGGTTATTACTGCATTGTCGGAACTAGAAGCACAAGCATTTCGCTACACTCTCATTAACATCTGCTAACCATGTGTCTGTGACAAATAAAATTTGATTTGATTTGTCAAACGCCTGAAGTATCCCTTTAAGAGAAGTAAATTGACATTGTATTCTAGCTCAGCCGTAAGGGTTTCCCCTAGACACACTGGTCCAAGATCAGCTTGGAGGGCTTTGACCGCTCCTCCATATCATGTATTATCCCACTGTTGGTATAATATCAGTAACTTGACATTGGGCTGTTGAATTCCCCCGCTCGAAGTTTGAAGTTGGGTCGTTCTTGAATTACAGTGGCATTTGGGCATGGCGTTTTGATTTTATATAAAAATTAAAAATAACTGTGGGTACATTTTCCCCATTCTAAATCAACTAATATTGTAGCTCAATGACTTTAAATAATTTCTACCATTATGATAACATTGTGTAACGCCAACGATGGTAACGCCAACGATGGTAACGCCAACGTCACATTTTAGAAAAGATGTCTGACATGAAACCACAGATCTTCAAATCTAAAATGGTCCTTTAAAAATGATTTACTAAAGTGGTATGATTAATCATTTTGCTCACCATATTATCACCTTTCAAAAACAGTTTAGATAGCCAAGATTAAAAAGAGATACAATTTGGAGCACACTTCCCATTCCAATTGCACATAGCGGTAGGCAGGCTTCAGCGCGTCGCACACCACTTCGCAATGAGCTGGAGGCAGTAGACATTGTGAAAACGTACTTAAATCCGGGAACGTTTTACTACACATTATGGAGGCAAATTTACCTGGTTTCATAGTAGCCTAGCCAAAATATAGACCTATTATTTTAAAGACTTCCATATGCCATTGAAACCAGTAGCCTATTTCTCAAACGTTATATGGTTTCCTTTGTCTTGATGGCAAAGGCATTATCCTAGTCATATTAGCATCCCATGCTAGTTGATAATCCTAGTCATATTAGCATCCCATGCTAGTTGAGGATAATCCTGGTCATATTAGCATCCCGTGCTAGTTGAGGATAATCCTAGTCATATTAGCATCCCATGCTAGTTGAGGATAATCCTAGTCATATTAGCATCCCATGCTAGTTGAGGATAATCCTGGTCATATTAGCATCCCGTGCTAGTTGAGGATAATCCTAGTCATATTAGCAACCCGTGCTAGTTGAGGATAATCCTAGTCATATTAGCAACCCGTGCTAGTTGATGATAATCCTAGTCATATTAGCAACCCGTGCTAGTTGATGATAATCCTAGTCATATTAGCATCCCGTGCTAGTTGAGGATAATCCTGGTCATATTAGCATCCCGTGCTAGTTGATAATAATCCTAGTCATATTAGCATCCCGTGCTAGTTGATAATAATCCTGGTCATATTAGCATCCCGTGCTAGTTGAGGATAATCCTAGTCATATTAGCATCCCGTGCTAGTTGAGGATAATCCTAGTCATATTATCATCCCGTGCTAGTTGAGGATAATCCTCGTCATATTAGCATCCCGTGCTAGTTGAGGATAATCCTAGTCATATTAGCATCCCGTGCTAGTTGATAATAATCCTAGTCATATTAGCATCCCGTGCTAGTTGAGGATAATCCTAGTCATATTAGCATCCCGTGCTAGTTGAGGATAATCCTAGTCATATTAGCATCCCGTGCTAGTTGAGGATAATCCTGGTCATATTAGCATCCCGTGCTAGTTGAGGATAATCCTAGTCATATTAGCATCCCGTGCTAGTTGAGGATAATCCTAGTCATATTAGCATCCCGTGCTAGTTGAGGATAATCCTAGTCATATTAGCAACCCATGCTAGTTGATGATAATCCTAGTCATATTAGCATCCCGTGCTAGTTGAGGATAATCCTAGTCATATTAGCATCCCGTGCTAGTTGATGATAATCCTAGTCATATTAGCAACCCGTGCTAGTTGATGATAATCCTAGTCATATTAGCATCCCGTGCTAGTTGATGATAATCCTAGTCATATTAGCATCCCGTGCTAGTTGATGATAATCCTAGTCATATTAGCATCCCGTGCTAGTTGATGATAATCCTAGTCATATTAGCATCCCGTGCTAGTTGATGATAATCCTAGTCATATTAGCATCCCGTGCTAGTTGATGATAATCATAGTCATATAATCATCCCGTGCTAGTTGAGGATAATCCTAGTCATATAATCATCCCGTGCTAGTTGAGGATAATCCTAGTCATATAATCATCCCGTGCTAGTTGATGATAATCCTAGTCATATAATCATCCCGTGCTAGTTGAGGATAATCCTAGTCATATAATCATCCCGTGCTAGTTGAGGATAATCCTAGTCATATAATCATCCCGTGCTAGTTGATGATAATCCTAGTCATATAATCATCCCGTGCTAGTTGATGATAATCCTAGTCATATTAGCATCCCGTGCTAGTTGATGATAATCCTAGTCATATTAGCATCCCGTGCTAGTTGATGATAATCCTAGTCATATTAGCATCCCGTGCTAGTTGATGATAATCCTAGTCATATTAGCATCCCATGCTAGTTGTTGCATCTTTAAATCTTCCCTCTTTCGAAAATTCGAACGGATATTTTCATCTCCGTCTCATGAAACAGCTCTCATGCCTGGTGCGCTTTTGACAGTGTTTTCTCGCAAGATGCATGACAGGAAACAAAAAATATATATATTCCTTGTGCGTATTGCTGCACTTATGATGTGATGAATTAAGAGTTGATCTACATTGTAAACCAAACGTTCTGATCTGTTGCATCAGACTAATTGTTTTATTTGTTGATGTAGCCTAGGCCAACGGATTGTATGAATTTGGAATATATCATCCCACAACTGTAGTAGATTTAGTTTGGAATAGGTCATTTCTTTCTCCCAGAGAACAGCAAGCTGGCCAGTAGTATAGATAAACTTTTCTACTATGGGGGGGTTTAGTAGATAGACATAAGCTAGTGACTTTACTGTTCGTTACTCATCTTGTTGGCAAAAGTCAAATGTGGACAGGTATTGTAACATCTTCAAATGCACATCTGAATTTGAGAAGAAGACGCACGCTGTTTCATGTTCGGTTCATATGAATTACCTAAATGTCAATGAGATTTCTGTCAGTCTGAGCACTGTGGATGTACACCCTAATCAGGTTACCCACCCAATGCATATGGGTCTGGTAAAATTCTCAAACGTACGGTAAATTTAAATGCTGCTGGTGAAATGGCCGGAGCCACATTTTCCTAGTTGAAAATCCTGGTCACCCCCCCCTCTCGCTCTTCCCCCTCCTCGCGTCTATTAGCTCCCTCCCCCTAGTTCTCTCCCCCTGCGTCTATCTCCTCCCGTGCGTTCTCTCCCCCTCACGCTCCCTCACCCAGTCATCTTCTCCCACCCAGCTCTGATGATCTCCCACCCACCTCTCTCCCACCCCCTCCCACCTCTCCCACCCAGATAATCCCCTCTCCCACCCACCTCTCTCCCACCCCCTCCCACCTCTCTCCCCCTCCCACCTCTCCCACCTCTCTCCCTCCCCCTCCCACCTCTCTCCCTCCCCCTCCCAGTGAGGATAATCTCTCCCTCCCACCTCTCTCCCTCCCCCTCCCAGTCTCTCCCACCTCTCCCTCCCCTCCCACCTCTCTCCCTCTCACCTCCCTCTCCCACCCACCTCTCCCTCTCATCTCCCTCTCCCACCCACCTCTCCCTCTCCCAGTTCCATCTCTCCCTCCCCCTCCCACCTCTCCCTCTCATCTCCCTCTCCCACCCACCTCTCCCTCTCCCACCCATCTCTCTCCCTCCCCTCCCACCTCTCCCACCCACCCTCTCCCTCCCCCTCCCACCTCTCTCCCACCTCTCTCCCTCTCACCTCCCTCTCCCACCCACCTCTCTCCCTCTCACCTCCCTCTCCCACCCACCTCTCTCCCTCTCACCTCCCTCTCCCACCCACCTCTCTCCCTCTCACCTCCCTCTCCCACCCACCTCTCTCCCTCTCACCTCCCTCTCCCACCCACCTCTCTCCCTTTCACCTCCCTCTCCCACCCACCTCTCTCCCCTCTCACCTCCCTCTCCCACCCACCCTCTCCCACCCACCTCTCTCCCTCTCCCACCCATCTCTCTCCCTCTCCCACCCACCTCCCACCCACCTCTCTCCCTCTCCCACCCACCTCCCACCCACCTCTCTCCCTCTCCCACCCACCTCTCTCCCTCTCCCACCCACCCACCTACCTCTCTCCCTCTCCCACCCACCCACCTACCTCTCTCCCTCTCCCACCCACCCACCTCTCCCACCCACCCACCTCTCTGCCACCTCCCTCCCTCTCTCTCCCTCCCTCCCACCTCTCCCTCCCTCCCCTCCCTCCTCTAGCTCTCTCCCTCCCACCTCTCCCCCTCCCTCCCTCCCACCTCTCCCTCCCTCCCTCCCCCACCTCTCCCTCCCCCCACCTCTCCCTCCCTCCCTCCCACCCCTCTCCCTCCCTCCCTCCCACTACCTCTCTCCCCCTCCCACCCCTCTCTCTCCCTCCCACCCCCTCTCCCTCCCTCCCTCCCACCCCTCTCTCTCCCTCCCTCCCTCCCTCTCCCCTCTCCCTCCCACCCCTCTCCCTCCCTCCCTCCCACCCCTCTCTCTCCCCTCCCTCCCACCCCCCTCCCCTCCCTCTCCTCCCTCCCTCCCTCCCACCCCTCTCCCTCCCTCCCTCCCCCCCTCTCCCTCTCCCTACTCGCCTTGTTGGCAAAAGTCTCTCCCCTCCCTCCCCTCTCCCTCCCTCCCTCCCTCCCTCCCTCTCCCCTCTCCCTCCCTCCCACCCACCCACCTCCCTCCCACCCACCCACCCACCTCCCTCTCTCTCTCTCTCTCCCTCCCTCCCTCCCTCCCACCCTCCTCTCTCTCTCCCTCCTCCCTCTCTCCCTCCCATCTCTCTCCCTCCCACCTCTCTCCCTCCCACCTCTCTCCCTCCCACCTCTCTCCCTCCATCCCACCTCTCTCCCTCCCACCCACCCTCCCTCCCTCCCTCCCTCCCTCTCTACCTCCCACATCTCTCTCCCTCCCACCTCTCTCCCTCTCTCCCTCCCACCTCTCTCCCTCTCTCCCTCCCACCTCTTTCCCTCCCTCCCTCCCACCTCTTTCCCTCCCCCTCCCTCCCACCTCTTCCCTCCCTCCCTCCCACCTCCCTCTCTCTCCCACCTCCCTCTCTCTCCCACCTCCCTCTCTCTCCCACCTCCCTCTCTCTCCCACCTCCTCTCTCTCTCCCACCCTCTCTCTCCCACCTCCCTCTCTCTCCCACCTCCCTCTCTCTCCCACCTCCCTCTCTCTCCCACCTCCCTCTCTCTCCCACCTCCCTCCCTCCCTCACCGTCACTGCTGACGCAGCCAGGGTTCCTCATCTTCCCTTCGTCCCAGTAGCTCCTTACGGCCGTGATGAGCCGATGCAGGAAACACACCATGTATTCTGGAGGACACAGCGCTGTGGGGTGCTGAAACACACACACACAGGAAACGCATCATGTATTCTGGAGGACACAGCGCTGTGGGGTGCTGAAACACACACACACAGGAAACGCATCATGTATTCTGGAGGACACAGCGCTGTGGGGTGCTGAAACACACACACACAGGAAACGCATCATGTATTCTGGAGGACACAGCGCTGTGGGGTGCTGAAACACACACACACACAGGAAACGCATCATGTATTCTGGAGGACACAGCGCTGTGGGGTGCTGAAAACACACACAGGAAACGCATCATGTATTCTGGAGGACACAGCGCTGTGGGGTGCTGAAACACACACACACAGGAAACGCATCATGTATTCTGGAGGACACAGTGCTGTGGGGTGCTGAAACACACACACACACACACAGGAAACACACCATGTATTCTGGAGGACACAGCGCTGTGGGGTGCTGAAACACACACACACAGGAAACGCATCATGTATTCTGGAGGACACAGCGCTGTGGGGTGCTGAAACACACACACCCACACACAGGAAACACATCACGTATTCTGGAGGACACAGCGCTGTGGGGTGCTGAAACACACACACACAGGAAACGCATCATGTATTCTGGAGGACACAGCGCTGTGGGGTGCTGAAACACACACACACAGGAAACGCATCATGTATTCTGGAGGACACAGCGCTGTGGGGTGCTGAAACACACACACACAGGAAACGCATCATGTATTCTGGAGGACACAGCGCTGTGGGGTGCTGAAACACACACACACACACACAGGAAACACATCATGTATTCTGGAGGACACAGCGCTGTGGGGTGCTGAAACCCACACACCATCCATGTAACACACACACAGGAAACACATCATGTATTCTGGAGGACACAGCGCTGTGGGGTGCTGAAACCCACACACCATCCGTGTAACACACACACAGGAAACACATCTCTTACCCCTCTGTTGCTGGCGTTCTCCTGTAGAAACTTCCTGAACTTATTCAGGAATATGTACCGCGATGCTTCACCCTGTGAGAGACAGAAGCAGCGATGGTCAGTGAGAGTTGGAGAAGTTTTATAACAGAAGAAGTAGAACTGCATTATAAACATCGGGGACGTACCGTTCCTTTGTCCTTGTTGTTTAGCATCAACTTCAGGATCTGAACCTGCAACTCCTCCACCACTGACAGGACAGAAGAGACTGCACAGCTGAGCCAGAGCATCATAATAATAACATTTGTTTTACATCACCAGTTGTCACAAAGAGCTTTCACAGAACCAGGCCTAGACCACAAAGAGCTTTCACAGAACCAGGCCTAGACCACAAAGAGCAAGCAGAAGCAGGAACAGAAGCATACGAAAGGAGGGAAGGGAAAAAAAAACTCCCAAGGAAGAAAACATAGAGAGAAACCCAACCCCTTCTGGCTGTAGACAAGCAGACAAATGTGATGGGGAATTTGTAGTGGACATGACTAACCCTCGATCCTCTTCTTAAGCCTCTGACAGCCTCTCTCGTAGGCCCGGCGCCTCAGCCTCTCCTCTGCACTCTCATCTTTAGACTCCTTTCCCTAGTCACACGAGAGGGGACCGATTGTACTGTATTATCTTGTTGTTATCACTTTGTTACATTCTTAGAAATAAGCAGTGCTACCTAGAACCATAAAGAATTCTTTAGTTGTCCCCGTGGGGAAAAACCCCTCTGGAAAATAAAGATTTTTTTTTAGTTCCAAGTGGAACCCTTTCACTAACAGAGTGTTTCCCTAAACTCGGTCCTCAGGACCACAAGGGGGTTCACGTTTTTGGTTTGTGCCCCTACCACTATTCAGCTGATTCAATTAACCAACAAGCTTTGATCATTTGAATCAGCTGTGTAGTGCTAGGGGCACAAACCAAAAACGTGCACACCTTGGGTACCGAGGACCGAGTTTGGGAAACGCTGCATTGAGACAAGGTTCCAAAGGGCTCTACCTGGAAGCAAAATGGTTATCTCCTATGGGGACAGGCAAACAACCCATCCTATGGGGACAAACAAACACTTTTTTTGTAGCTAGAAATGTTATGAGCTTCTGAAACAAACAAACGGTAGCCAAATCATGACATCCTTTTCAGAGGAAAGCCGTGATAGGGTGTACCTCCTTGTCGAAGCGTGTGGGCCACCAGGTGGTGGGGATGAGTTCCTCTAGTCCCGCCTCCTTCACCCTGAGAGGAGTCTTAATGTAGAAGAACACCACTGAGCGCAAAACATCAAACGTGTTGAGAGTTAAAGATAATACAGATTATATACATGCAAACACGCGCCAGACAACACGCTAACACAGGCCCGACAACACGCTAACACAGGCCCGACAACACGCTAACACAGGCCCGACAACACGCTAACACAGGCCCGACAACACGCTAACACAGGCCCGACAACATCCTACTCATACCAAGCAACACAGCGTGCAAGATTACACAGTTGAAGACTACACAGACAATCAAAATATACTGTAAGCACATTTCACCGGGAAAGTTTTAGGGGTCCAAGGACAGAGCCATGAGGGACGTGTCGTATGGCAGAATCTTATCCTGACCAACTAAAGAGCATTTAAAATTGATGAGATAACTAACTACACTGTCTCAAAAAACTTGTGCATCGCAAGTACATGACTACTTAGTGTGATAATTATGAAGCATAATAAGCACTTCATTAACCAATGAAAGGATATAGAACATTGCTGAGCAGATACTTCCTGGACTTCTCATGGCGCAGAATAGCTGTCGTCAAACGAAGGTAGTGAATCTGGAGAAAGTCATAGAAGACAAATTACAAGTCATATGCAGCCACCATTACCATTGCAATACATTGAATATACACACCCCAAACCCCCCCACCACCCCCCACCACCCCCAGGACCCACACACCCCCACCCCCACCCCCCAGGACCCACACACCCCCACACTCCCACCTCCCCAGGACCCACACACTCCCACCTCCCCAGGACCCACCCCTCCCCAGGACCCACTCCCACCTCCCCAGGACCCACCCACTCCCACCTCCCCAGGACCAACCCACTCCCACCCCCAGGACCCACCCCCACCCCCCAGGACCCACCCCCCAGGACCCCACCCCCACCCACCCACCTCCCCAGGACCCACCCACCCCCACTCCCACCCCCCAGGACCCACCCAGGACCCACACACCCCCACAGGACCCACCCCCCAGGACCCCCCCACAGGACCCACCCACCCCCACAGGACCCACCCACCCCCACAGGACCCACCCACCCCCCAGGACCCACCCACCCCCCCCACCCCCAGGACCCACCCACCCCACCCCCACCCCCAGGACCCACACACCTCCCCCCACACTCCCACCTCCCCAGGACCCACACACTCCCACCTCCCCAGGACCCACACACTCCCACCTCCCCAGGACCCACCCACTCCCACTCCCACCTCCCCAGGACCCCCAGGACCCCCACCCCCAGGACCCACCCACCCCCCACCCCCCAGGACCCACCCACTCCCACCCCCAGGACCCACCCACTCCCCCCCCCAGGACCCACCCACCCCCCAGGACCCACCCACTCCCACCCCCCAGGACCCACCCACTCCCCAGGACCCACCCACTCCCACACCCCAGGACCCACCCACCCACCCACCCCCCAGGACCCACCCACTCCCCACGGACCCACCCACTCCCACACCCCACCCACCCCCCCTCCCCTCCCACCCCCCAGGACCCACCCAACCCCCACCCCCAGGACCCACCACTCCCACCCCCAGGACCCCCACCCCAGTTAATAACAGCAGAGCTGCTGGACATTTTTAACCACCTCTCTCAGATTGTAACCTCAACAAGCTCTCCTCTGCTAAATGTGACAAGGATGAAATGAAACAGATCCTACTCCTAAACACACACACACACACACACACACACACACACACACACACACACAGCTCTGGACCATGACAAGGACAAACTGAAAGACACCCAACTCCTTCACAAACACAGCTGCTCCTTTGACACATCTAAGGTTAAACATCAACGTTGTTTTTTAAATTTACGAGGTACTTTTTGAATTAACCAACTATGTATATCACACCAAGGTGATATCTGATTGACTGTTTATCATCTCCTCCTGTGTCCTTCATGTGTTTCAAATGACACCCTATTCCCTACCGAGTGCACTACTTTGACTAGAGCAACATAGGGCACAGGTCCAAAGTTGTGAAAATTGAGGCCCTGGACAGAAGAGGCAGGCAGGCTCAATGCTGTAGGATTGATTTGAGAATGCTGACTGGAATATGTTCAAAAAGATTCATCCACCCACATTGAGGAATATATGTTACCAGTCACAGGCTTCAATAGGAAATGTGTTGATGATGTGCCCACAATAACAATCATCATCATGAACCGGACATACCCCAACCAAAAACCCTGCTGAGAGGCAGCACTGCAGCATTCAATGTCATCAGGGTTTGTTCTGCTGACTCGGTGGAGCAACGCGTTCCAGGCAAGCAGGTACGAGCTCCACAAATCCATTAGGGAGGCATAGAGCCACTACAGACTCAAACTTGAATTGATGTTCGACAACTCAGACTCCGCATTGCATGATGCAAGGACTACAGACTATCCATGACTCATCTCATCTTTATTGAAGACTCAACTCTTCAGTGAGTCATATGATTGAGTGTAGTCTGGCCCAGGAGTGGGAAGGTGAACGGAAAGGCTCTGGAGCAACGAACTGCCCTTGCTGTCTCTGCCTGGCCGGCACCCCTCTCTCCACTGGGATTCTCTGCCTCTAGCCCTATTAGAGGGGCTGAGTCACTGGCTTACTGGGGCTCTTTCATACCGTCCCTGGGAGGGGTGCGTCACTTGAGTGGGTTGAGTCACACACCAGTCTTCCTGTCTGTGTTGGCCCCCCTTGGGTTGTGCCATGGCGGAGATCTTTGTGGGCTATACTCGGCCTTGTCTCAGGATGGTAAGTTGGTGGTTGAAGATATCCCTCCAGTGGTGTGGGGGCTGTGCTTTGGCAAAGTGGGTGGGGTTATATCCTGCCTGTTTGGCCCTGTCCGGGGGAATCATCGGATGGGGCCACAGTGTCTCCTGACCCTTCCCATCTCAGCCTCCAGTATTTATGCTGCAGTAGTTTATGTGTCGGGGGGGATAGGATCCGTCTGTTTTATCTGGAGTATTTCTCCGGTGTCCTGTGTGAATTTAAGTATGCTCTTTTTAATGATCTCTGAGGACCTGAGCCCTAGGACCATGCCTCAGGACTACCTGGCCTGATGGCTCCTTGCTGTCCACAGTCCACCTGGCCGTGCTGCTGCTCCAGTTTCAACTGACCTGAGCCCTAGGACCATGCCTCAGGACTACCTGGCCTGATGGCTCCTTGCTGTCCCCAGTCCACCTGGCTGTGCTGCTGCTCCAGTTTCAACTGACCTGAGCCCTAGGACCATGCCTCAGGACTACCTGGCCTGATGGCTCCTTGCTGTCCCCAGTCCACCTGGCTGTGCTGCTGCTCCAGTTTCAACTGACCTGAGCCCTAGGACCATGCCTCAGGACTACCTGGCCTGATGGCTCCTTGCTGTCCCCAGTCCACCTGGCTGTGCTGCTGCTCCAGTTTCAACTGTTCTGCCTGTGGCTATGGAACCCTGACCTGTTCACCGGACGTGCTACCTGTCCCAGATATGCTGTTTTCAACTCTCTAGAGACAGCAGGAGCGGTAGAGATACTCTCAATGATCGGCTATGAAAAGCCAAATGACATTTACTCCTGAGGTGCTGACTTGCTGCACCCTCCACAACTGATTATTATTATTTGACCCTGCTGGTCATCTATGAACGTTTGAACATCTTGGTCATGTTCTGTTATAATCTCCTGTTGGTCATCTATGAATGTTTGAACATCTTGGCCATGTTCTGTTATAATCTCCTGTTGGTCATCTATGAATGTTTGAACATCTTGGCCATGTTCTGTTATAATCTCCTGTTGGTCATCTATGAACGTTTGAACATCTTGGCCATGTTCTGTTATAATCTCCTGTAGGTCATCTATGAATGTTTGAACATCTTGGCCATGTTCTGTTATAATCTCCTGTTGGTCATCTATGAACGTTTGAACATCTTGGCCATGTTCTGTTATAATCTCCTGTAGGTCATCTATGAATGTTTGAACATCTTGGCCATGTTCTGTTATAATCTCCACCCGGCACAGCCAGAAGAGGACTGGCCACCCCTCATAGCCTGGTTCCTCTCTAGGTTTCTTCATAGAGGTTTTGGCCTTTCTAGGGGGTTTTTCCTAGCCACCGTGCTTCTACATCAGCATTGCTTGCTGTTTGGGGGTTTTAGGCTGGGTTTCTGTACAGCACTTTGAGATATCTGATGTAAGAAGGGCTTTATAAATACATTTGATGTCTCAATTGTCTCAAGGTTTAAAAATCCTTCTTTAACCCGTCTCCTCCTCTTCATCGACACTGATTGAAGTGGATTTAACAAGTGACATCAATAAGGGATCATAGCTTTTCACCTGGATATACCTGGTCAGAATACGTCATGGACAGAGCAGGTGTTCTTAAATGTTTTGCACACTCAGGGTATACCATGCATATCCTGTACATTGCACTACTAAAACTAGGAACTAGTGTGACAGTGGATCCACACCTGAAAACTCTCCCTCTGCTGCTGTTATACATAGATTACAATTGGCTCATTCATCCCCCTCCTCTCCTTTGTAACTATGTCCCCAGGTCATTGCTGTAAATGACAATGTCTTCTCAGTAAACTTACCTGGTAAAAGAAGGGCTAAATAAAAATTTAAACATTTTTTTTTTAAACATTGGACCCACAACAGAGAATTCTCCCTCTACAATTATGTTCACTTCGAGGCCTGAAACGCCCCATAATTCAATTCGCGATGATTGTACATCCGCTAAGAAGAGTCAGTCGAAACTTAAAACCTCAACGTCAATATGGAGAAGTCAACATACAAGTGTTAGTAAAAACTAAATGTAAATCAGTTATAGATGGTGCTACTAATGCATGATGGCACAAACACGTCTCGTAAAAAGTAATGATGTTTTTGTTTGGTTAGCTAGCGCATAAAACTTTCCCTGTCATCACACTAGTACCCTGTCATTTTGGATTTACCTGATATCGTCGGATGGTTCGTATTCGATGACGACAAAACCACAACTGGTGGGACAAAGGAGTGACATTTCCTTTGCTCCTTTCCCTGCAAGTGGTCAACTCAATACACATCATGATATGTAAAATCAGAAGTGTCCACTTAATTTGAGAGCTGAGGTGAGAGGGTACGTCTTATGTGTTTGGAATGCAGCCCAGGTATGGTATGGAGGGGGTGTGTGGGGCCGGAGTCTAAGACAGGAAGTAAATCCACAGGTATGCTAGAGTATGGTCCGTGGGTGTGGCATCCTACCTGGAAGCCCAAGTCTGGGATGATGGGGGAGAATCTATAGGCCCTCAGCAGTGACATCATCAGCTGCTTCAGACACTCGTTGACCTCGTAGTCCTGTACGGGCAGAGTCATTGCATTCAGAAAAAGATCACATTTTGCCTCGAGAGTTAATTGCACAAATCTACCATTGCCATCAACACATGATTCATACAAACATTTGAGTTAAGCGATAAAGATTTTCAAACTAGGACTGGCCAAATGCAGGTGCAGGAGATAATGTTCAGCAAAGACTAGCTAGCGTTGGCTACATGCTGTGCCAGAGGCTCACCTCACCTTAGCGTTATAGGTAAAGGGTAGAGGGTAGGTACTGACCTCCATGAGAAGCCAGAAGAGGTCCAGAAGCTGCTGGATGAGAGGGTGTTCGTCCACTGAGCCACCGCCCTCCAGAATACCCAGCAGGAAGTTCATCAGCACATCTTCTACTAGATACACCTTACACTGTGGAGACAGACCCTCAACATGTGACACCGTGGAGACAGACCCTCAACATGTGACACCGTGGCGACAGACCCTCAACATGTGACACCGTGGAGACAGACCCTCAACATGTGACACCGTGGGAGACAGACCCTCAACATGTGACACCGTGGAGACAGAACCGCAACATGTGACACCGTGGAGACAGAACCGCAACATGTGACACCGTGGAGACAGAACCGCAACATGTGACACCGTGGAGACAGAACCGCAACATGTGACACCGTGGAGACAGAACCGCAACATGTGACACCGTGGAGACAGAACCGCAACATGTGACACCGTGGAGACAGAACCGCAACATGTGACACCGTGAGACAGAACCGCAACATGTGACACCGTGGAGACAGAACCGCAACATGTGACACCGTGGAGACAGAACCGCAACATGTGACACCGTGGAGACAGAACCGCAACATGTGACACCGTGGAGACAGAACCGCAACATGTGACACCGTGGAGACAGAACCGCAACATGTGACACCGTGGAGACAGAACCGCAACATGTGACACCGTGGAGACAGAACCGCAACATGTGACACCGTGGAGACAGAACCGCAACATGTGACACCGTGGAGACAGAACCGCAACATGTGACACCGTGGAGACAGGGTGCAACATGTGACACCGTGGAGACAGAACCGCAACATGTGACACCGTGGAGACAGGCAACATGTGACACCGTGGAGACAGAACCGCAACATGTGACACCGTGGAGACAGAACCGCAACATGTGACACCGTGGAGACAGAACCGCAACATGTGACACCGTGGAGACAGACCCTCAACATGTTACACATGAGACTAGAGACAATAATACACACAAGATAAATGACATGAACACCATTCCGATTCCGATACCTTCAACTGACCACAATGTGAACCACATTCCAGAATCAATGTCCAAATCATATCGTCCCAAAAAAGGACAAAATGTCCACCAGTTTCAGCTGCAGTCATTTCGCGGTGGGAACACCCCCAAAAATACGGAGAAAAAAAAAAACTAAATCTGTAGAGGCGCACTTAGAAGATGCTATATGAACAGTCCACATTTACTGTTTCCTCTGCAAACATAACAAGTAATGAATAGGAAAAAAACTGACAAGCCAATAGTAGAACAGTTAATTAATCTAGTCGGCTTGTTGTTGTGCCTTCTACGCCAGAGAAATATCCCTCTCGGGGCGCGTTTAAGTTACGAGTGCCATAGGGAAGGAAACATGCATTCAGACAACGCACAACAACTCATAATACGATCGTAGGGAAAATAGCAGTTTTAATGGCATTGGTTTAAAAAAAAAAAATCAAAAAAGACGAGCCCAGATTTCCATTCTTACTTTATCAATTCCTCAACTCCTTAAAACCCTGAGTTTTTAGCAGCGGTTTGGTTGAGTACATGACTGCCACAATTCGCATTAGTGCATAATATAGTTTAGCAAGAGTAGTGGCAGCCAGGGAAAAGGGTTGAGGGAAAATGGTGACATTAAGTGTTTATTTTTGTCTGTGAGAAGTACAGGCAGGGGGACGTGTTACCCCACCGGGTGATGGGTTACCCCAAGTTACCCTAAAAAAGGTAGGCCTACATTATATTCACTGTGTTTATTCATGTGTTTTCGGGACATAAAATAAATATAATGCTAACTAGTTTAAATATCACATTTGGGATCTAGTTAATGATTAACCCAATAGGGTAAATGCAGATAAATGGGCAACCCCATGCTTCAGCCTATTTATAGCCACTACACTCTATCAGTTGGGCTTCAGGTGATAATGCTTATTGCTTATCATGTTTTTTTATTTCACCTTTATTTAACCAGGTAGGCCAGTTGAGAACAAGTTCTCATTTACAACTGCGACCTGGCCAAGATAAAGCAATGCAGTGCAACAAAAACAGAGTCACACAGGAATAAAAAACATAGTCAATAATACAAGAGAAAAAGTCTATATACAGTGTGTGCAAATGAGGTAGGATAAGGGAGGTAAGGCAATAAATAGGCCATAGTGGCAAAGTAATTACAATTTAGCAATTAAACACTGGAGTGATAGATGTGCAGATGATGGATGTTCAAGTAGAGATACTGGGGGTGCAAAGGTGCAAAATAAATCAAATAAATAACAGTATGGGGATGAGGTAGTTGGATGGGCTATTTACAGATGGGCTATAAACAGACAGGTACATTGATCTGTGAGCTGCTCTGTCGGCTGGTGCTTAAAGTTAGTGAGGGAGATATGAGTCTCCATCTTCAGTGATTTTTGAAGGTCGTTCCATTCATTGGCAGCAGAGAACTGGAAGGAAAGGTGGCCAAAAGAAGAATTAGCTTTGTGGATGACCAGTGAAATATACCTACTGGAGCGCGTGCTACGGGTGGGTGCTGCTATGGTGACCAGTGAGCTGAGATAAGGCGGGGCTTTACCCAACAAGAGCATACAGGTCGCAGTGGTGGGTAGTATATGGGGCTTTGGTGACAAAACAGATGGCACTGTGATAGACTGCATCCAATTTGCTGAGTAGAGTGTCAGAGGCTATTTTGTAAATGACATCCCCGAAGTCAAGGATTGGTAGGATAGTCAGTTTTACGAGGGTATGTTTGGCAGCATGAGTGAAGGATGTTTTATTGCGAAATAGGAAGCCGATTCTAGATTTCATATTGGATTGGAGATGCTTAATGTGAGTCTGGAAGGAGAGTTTACAGTCTAACCAGACACCTAGATATTTGTAGTTGTCCACATATTCTAAATCAGAACCGTCCAGAGTAGTGATGCTGGACGGGCGGGCAGCAATCGGTTGAAGAGCATGCATTTAGTTTTACTTGTATTTAAGAGCAGTTGGAGGCCACGGAAGGAGAGTTGTATGGCATTGAAGCTTGTCTGGATGGTTGTTAACACAGTGTCCAAAGAAGGGCCAGAAGTATACAGAATGGTGTCATCTACGTAGAGGTGGATCAGAGAGTCACCAGCATCAAGAGCGACGACATTGATATAAACAGAGAAGAGAGTCGGCCCGAGGATTGAACCCTGTGGCACCCCAATAGAGACTGCCAGAGGTCCGGACAACAGGCCCTCCGATTTGACACACTGAACTCTATGAGAAGTAGTGCATGGTCGAATATGATAACATAATACAAAATTACAATACATTATTGGGCTCATTTCTGGAGGTGGAAATTATATTTTAGATGGTGTCAGTATAATTATATTTTCAGTAATTTGAGTGGAATGTCTCTTTAAAATATAATCTGAGCTTCTCAGTAATGAACATTCTCCCGGGGATGACACCGGACCCCCTCCAAAAAAATGGGGGGCTGTAAACAATACATATTCATATTGGAGTACAACACTGGCGAGTGTAGAGAGTATAGGGATATTGTCCATGTCGGCACCAACGATGTTAGGATGAAACAGTCAGAGGTCAAACAAGTGCAACATAGCTTCAGCGTGTAAATCAAATAGAACCATGTGTCGGCATCGAAAAATTGTCTCTGGCCCCCTCGCAGTTAGGGGGAGTGATGAGCTCTACAGCAGAGTCTCACAACTCAATTGCTGGTTGAAAAGTGTTTTCTGCCCCTCCCAAGAGATTGGATAATTATTTGGAGATAATTGGCCCTCTTTCTGGGACTCACCCACAAACAGGACCAAACCTGGCCTGCTGAGGAGTGACAGACTCCATCCTAGCTGGAGGGGTGACTTCAATATTCATAGCCTGGTGCAGGTCTACAATTTTCTTTCTGGTGTCCTGTGACAGCTCTTTGGTCTTGGCAATAGTGGAGTTTGGAGTGTGACTGTTTGAGGTTGTGGACAGGTGTCTTTTATACTGATAACAAGTTCAAACAGGTGCCATTAATACAGGTAACGAGTGGAGGACAGAGGAGCCTCTTAAAGAAGAAGTTACAGGTTTGTGAGAGCCAGAAATCTTGCTTGTTTGTAGGTGACCAAATACTTATTTTCCACCATCCACCATTATTTTCCACCATAAATTCATTAAAAATCCTACAATGTGATTTTCTGGATTTTTTTTTTCTCATTTCGTCTATCATAGTTGAAGTGTACCTATGATGAACATTACAGGCCTCTCTCATATTTTTAAGTGGGAGAACTTGCACAATTGGTGGCTGACTAAATACTTTTTTGCCCCACTGTATCTCTTGACACATTGATGAAAATAATCACTCTCTAAACCGTCAAGCTGCATACTGGAACCTATTCCAACTACTGAAAGAACTGCTTCCTGTGCTTGGCCTTCCTATGTGGAATATAATAAAACGGTTCTATCTACCGGATGTGTACTAAACTCACTAAAAGTGACAGTAATAAAGCCTCTCTTGAAAAAGCCAAACCTTGACACAGAAAATATTTTTAAAACTATCGGTCTCTATCGAATCTCCCATTCCTCTCAACATTTTTGGGAAAAAAACTGACTGCCTTCCTGAAGACAAACCATGTAAACAAAACACTTCAGTCTGGTTTTAGTCCCCATCTTAGCACTGAGGCTACACTCGTGAAGGTGGTATATGACCTTTTAATGGCATCAGACCAATGCTCTGCATCGGTCCTCGTGCTCTAAAACCTTAGTGCTGCTTTTGATGCCATCGATCACCACGTTTTTTGGGGGAGAGACTGGAAACCCAAAATAGTCTGCACGGACAAGTTCTGGCATGGTTTAGATCTTATGTCGGAAAGATATCAGTTTGTCTCTGTGGATGGTTTGTCTTCTGTAAATTCCGGTGTTCCTCAAGGTTCCGTTTTAGGACCACTATTGTTTTCACAATATATTTGACCTCTTGGTGATGTCATTCGGAAACATAATGTTAACTTTCACTGCTATGCGGCCGACAAACAGTTGTACATTTCAATGAAACATGGTGAAGCCCCAAAATTACCCTTCCTAGAAGCCTGTGTTTCAGACATAAGGAAGTGGATGGCGGCAAATGTTTTACTTTTAAACTCAGACAAAACAGAGATGCTTGTTCTAAGTCCCAAGAAACAAAGAGATCTTCTGTTGAATCTGACAATTAATCTTGGTTGTACAGTCGTCTCAAATAAAAACTGAAAGACCCCGGCGTTACTCTGGACCCTGATCTCTCTTTTGACAAACATATCAAGACTGTTCCAAGGACAACTTTTTTTCCATCTACGTAACACTGCAAATACCTGAAACTTTCTGTCCAAAAATGAAGCTGAAAAATTAATCCATGCTTTTGTTACTTCTAGGTTAGACTACTGCAATGCTCTACTTTCCGGCTATCCGGATAAAGCACTAAATACACTTCAGTTAGTGCTAAATACGGCTATCTTAACTAGAACCAAAACATGTGATCATATTACTGGTTCCTGTTAAGGCTAGAGCTTATTTCAAGGTTTTAATGCTAACCTACAAAGCATTACATGGACTTGCTCCTACCTATCTCTCTGATTTGGTCCTGCCGTACATACCTACACGTACGCTACGGTCACAAGACGCAGGCCTCCTTATTGGCCCTAGAATTTCTAAGCAAACAGCTGGAGGCAGGGCTTTCTCCTATAGAGCTCCATTTTTATGAAATGTTCTGCCTATCCATGTGAGAGACGCAGGCTCAGTCTCAAACTTTAAGTCTTCATTGAAGACTCATCTCTTCAGTAGGTCATATGATTGAGTGTAGTCTCACCCAGGAATATGAAGGTGAATGGAAAGGCACTGGAGCAACGAACAGCCTTTGCTGTCTCTGCCTGGTCAGTTCCCCTCTTTCCACTGGGATTCTCTGTCTCTAAATCTATTACGGGGGCTGAGTCACTGGCTTACTGGTGCTCTTCCATGCCGTCCCTAGGAGGGGTGCGTCACTTGAGTGGGTTGAGTCACTGACATGATCTTCCTGTCCGGTTTGGCGCACCCCCTTGAGTTCGTGACGTGGGGGAGATCTTCGTGGGTTATACTCGGCCTTGTCTCAGGATAGTAAGTTGGTGGTTGAATAGTGGTGTGGAGGCTGTGCTTTGGCAAAGTTTGTTTGACCCTGTCCGGGGTATCGTCGAATTTAAGTCTCCCCCTCCCCCCTGGCCTGATGACTCCTTGCTGTCCCCAGTCCACCTGGTCGTGCTGCTGCTCCAGTTTCAACTGTTCTGCCTGCGGCTATGGAACCCTGACCCATTCACCGGAGGTGCTACATTGTCCCAGACCTGCTGTTTTCAACTCTAGAGACAGCAGGAGCGGTAGAGATACTCTCAATGATCGGCTATGAAAAGCCAACTGACGTTTACTCCTGAGGTGCTGACCTGTTGCACCCTAGACAGCCACTGTGATTATTATTATTTGACCCTGTTGGTCATCTATGAACATTTGAACATCTTGGCCATGTTCTGTTATAATCTCCACCCGGCACAGCCAGAAGAGGACTGGCCACCCTTCATAGCCTGGTTCCTCTCTAGGTTTCTTCCTAGGTTTTGGCCTTTCTAGGGAGTTTTTCCTAGCCACCGTGCTTCTACACCTGCATTGCTTGCTGTTTGGGGTTTTAGGCTGGGTTTCTGTACAGCACCTTGATATATCAGCTGATCTAAGAAGGGCTTTATAAATCAAGTTGATTGAAAAGTAGACAAGTTCAACGACTCTTCACTCACCATAAGTGGGGCAAAGTAGTTAAAGATGTGTGCCAGAGTCACTAGGGTGGTGGGTTCTCCATGTAGGCTCCAGCAGGCACTGTCTTTCTCCAGCACCTTCTCCTCCTGTTGGGAACAGACAAAGGGGAGAGAAAGGTCCACATATGATGGCCAAACAATAAATGTAAAAGTAAATGGTTTATTTTTAAAAAAATCCCGGTTATTGGATTCCCGGAGTTAGGAAAATAAGCAGGTAAACCTCTAACCAGGGATTTCTGAAACATATTTAGACACAAATGTATCGTAAGATATATTAATAAATTACCATTTTAAAACAGTATTCACTTACATAGTACTCATACTATCGCATTTGGTGAATACCCTGCACGATGAAGCAGAATTGAGCACTCTAGAACCTGCTGTTGAACAATAAAAGATCAAATTGACCGCTTTGTAGATGTTTGAATCCAAGATAACCCCCTTCAATGTTACCTGTGTGTCTAAGGTGGTAGACAGGACTGTCTTGATATAACCTAGCAGTTTGTGAGCCCTGAGCAGGTCTGCAGTTGGAGGGTTCTGGAGGGGCAGGTAGCCCTCTACAGGGTATCTGAGGGGGCGACTGCCGAAGTTGAACGCCACGGACTCTTTAAAGGACAGGCTGATAGCAGGGAAATAGGCCACACCTGGACCCATCTTAATGTTACTGAACGCTGTGCCCAGTGACTGGCCATTCCTGAGAGAGGGAATTGAAGAGAAGAGAATAAAAGCTACTTTAATATCCATTTTACAAAAGAAATGAACATTACAATATATCAAACCATGAGAATACGGTAAACGAGCAGGTAAAAAATTCAAACAAACGAGCAGGAAAAAAAAAAAAATCACAATTAATGTGATTAGAAAACAGTGATAACTTACAGACAGAATGTGATGGTTCCCTCATCAAGGTCTATCAAACAGCTCACTATGTCTCCAGCGGCCCATGACTACAAAACAAGAAACATGTGCTACATTAGCTAGCACACGACCCCATAATAAAAGCGATGACCCATTGTGATCTTCTCACCTTGCCATAGTTCGTGGTCGTTACGTTCCACTTCCTGACTCGGTTTCCATCGTAAGCGTACGAGTCTGGAGTGTCACCCACACCTTCCTGATAAAAGAGAGAAAACACACATTGCAGTACCACTGTACACCAGTGGAGGACGGCTCATAAGAATGGTTGGAACAGAGCGAATGGAATGACAACAAACTCATGGAACAACGTGTTTGATTCCATTCCCTCCTCCCCAGCTAAGGTGCCACCAACCTCCTGTGCTATACACACCCTCCCGATGAAAGACAAAACATATGTTGGACACAAAATATCAAAAGTGTTGGTCCCATGTTTCATGACCTGAAATAGAGCCCAGAAATGTTCAATATGCACAAAAAGCTCATTTTGCTCAGTTTGTGCAAACATTTGTTTACATCCCTGTTAGTGAGCATTTCTCCTTTGCCCATATAAATTCATCCACCTGACAGTTGTGACATATCAAGAAACTGAAGCATGATCATTACGCAGGTGCGCCTTGTGCTGGGGACAATAAAAGGCCACTATAAAATGTGCAGTTGTGTCACACAATGCCACCGATGTTGCAAGTAGAAGCGTGCAATTGGCATGCTGACTGCAGGAATCTCCACCAAACCTGTTGCCAGAGAATTGATTTGTCACAGGTTGTCACAAATCAACCTGTACCTCCAGGTTGTCACAGTGCACCACCCTATCAGTGCCTCAGCATACGTTTCTGGTTCTAAGAATGATCTTACCTCCTGGTTGAACCTGCAGTTCAGAGTGCACCATCCTATCTGCATCAGGCCCTGTGACGAGATCAGCACCTCGTACGCCCATTTCCCTGGAATCCATGGTACAGTAGTCAACGTTAGACATGCTTCTGTACCAACATGAAATTTGTCTGATTTTTTAAAAAATATTAAGATCTGTACATTCAGTGAAAATAAGAGAGTGTAGAATTGTCTTGATTCTGAAGCATTTACCTCTGTATACACAGGTAGTAGCTCTAATGGAACTGAAATTGCTATGACCTATGACCTGGGAAAAAAATAAAAAACAATGACAACATATGAGGGGGGGGGGGGAGAAATCAGAAACAGATGTTTAGGTACAACATAAAAATGATTCTAGATCACTTCGAGTTGATTCTTAGAATGTATTCTAAAATTCTAGTAAACGTATTCTAAAATTCTAGTAAACGTATTCCAAAATTCTAGGAAATTTATTCTAAAATTCTAGTAAATCTAACCATTTTATCATTTAGCAGACACTCTTATCCAGAGCAACTTACATCTTGAGAGCATACATTTTCATAATGGTCCCCCCCTGTGGGATTTCAGGAACCCATAACCCTGGCGTTGCAAGCGCCACGCTCTACCCACTGAGCCCAACCCCAATGCTATGTTTCTCACCCCCAGCAGATCATCATCCACAAACAGGAGGCCCTCGAAGCCACTGGTGTGATCCAGGACCACGGTCAGAGGACCTAGACAACCATCCACTGGCTGATCTGGAGGACGAGGACAGGTTCTAGTATCAGTTTGGTGAGGGCCATGTAAAGCACCAGTCAAAAGTTCTGACACATCTACTCATTCAAGGGTTATTCTTTTTTTTTTCTTTTTTTTACTATTTTCTACATTGTAGAATAATAGTGAAGACACCAAATCTAATCAAAACATATTTTAGATTATTCAAAGTAGCCACCCTTTGCATGGATGACAGCTTTGCACACTTGGCATTCTCTCAACCAGCTTCATGAGGTAGTCACCTGGAATGCATTTCAATTAACAGGTGTCTTTTTTTAAATGTATTTGCGGAATTTCTTTCCTTATTAATGCGTTTGAGCCAAGCAGTTGCGTTGTGACAAGGTAGGGTTGGTATACGGAAGATAGCACTATTTGGTAAAAGACCAAGTCCATATAATGACAAGAACAGCTCAAATAAGCAAAGAGAAACAACAGTCCATCATTACTTTCAGACATGAAGGTCAGTTAATGAAGAACATTTAAAAAAACTTTCAAAGTTTCTTCAAGAGCAGTCGCAAAAACCATCCAGCGCTATGATGAAACCGGGTCTCATGAGGACCGCCACAAGAAAGGAAGACCCAGAGTTACATCTACTGCAGAGGATGAATTCATTCATTTACAGCCTTAAAAATTGGCAATTAACAGCACCACAGATAGCACCTCACAGAGATCAAGTAACAAACACATCTCAACATCAACAGTGCAGAGGAGACTGCGTGAATCAGGCCTTCATGGTCAAATTGCTGAAAAGAAACCACTACTAAAGAACACCAATAAGAAGAAGAGACTTGCTTGGGCCAAGAAACACGAGCTGTCGTTTGGTCTGAGGAGTCTAAATTTGAGATTTTTGGTTCCAACCGCTGTGTCTTTGTGAGACACAGAGTAGGTGAACAGATTATCTCCGCAACGATGGTTCCCTCCATGAAGCATGGAGGAGGAGGTGTGATGGTGCGTTGTTGGTGACACTGTCTGTGATTTATTCAGAATTCAAGGCACACTTAACCAGCATGGCTACCACATCATTCTGCAGTGATACGCCATCCCATCTGGTTTGCGCTTAGTGGGACTATCGTTTGTTTTTCAACAGGACAATGACCCAACACACCTCCAGGCTGTGTAAGGGCTATTTGACCAAGAAGGAGAGTGATGGAGTGCTGCATCAGATGACCTGGCCTCCACAATCACCTGACCTCAACCCAATTGAGATGGTTTGGGATGAATTGGACTGCAGAGTGAAGGACAAGCAGCCAACAAGTGCTCAGAATATGTGGGAACTACTTCAAGACTGTTGGAAAAGCGTTCCAAGTGAAGCTGGTTGAGAGAATGCAAAGCTGTCATTAAGGCAAATGGTGGCTACTTTGAAAAATCTAAAATATATTTAATTGCAATCCAATAACTAATTACTTCATAAATAAATGCCACCGGCTAGGGTGGAGAGGACAATAGTCTTTACACCATAAACACAAACTGATAGCTTTATGAACATATGGGTCTGGTGTCCTCAGTAGAATAGAGTGTGTGTGTGTACACCTCTGGTGTCCTCAGTAGAATAGTGTGTGTGTGTGTGTTTACCTCTGGTGTCCTCAGTAGAATAGAGTGTGTGTGTGTACACCTCTGGTGTCCTCAGTAGAATAGAGTACACCTCTGTGTGTAGTGTGTGTACACCTCTGGTGTCCTCAGTAGAATAGTGTGTGTGTCAGTGTGTGTGTGTGTCAGTGTTTGTACACCTCTGGTGTCCTCAGTAGAATAGTGTGTGTGTGTGTGTACACCTCTGGTGTCCTCAGTAGAATAGAGCAGTAGAATAGTGTGTGTGTGTGTGTGTGTGTTTTGTGTGTGTACACCTCTGGTGTCCTCAGTAGAATAGAGTGTGTGTGTGTACACCTCTGGTGTCCTCAGTAGAATAGTGTGTGTGTGTGTTTGTACACCTCTGGTGTCCTCAGTAGAATAGTGTGTGTGTGTGTGTGTACACCTCTGGTGTCCTCAGTAGAATAGAGTGTGTGTGTGTACACCTCTGGTGTCCTCAGTAGAATAGTGTGTGTGTGTGTTTGTACACCTCTGGTGTCCTCAGTAGAATAGAGTGTGTGTGTGTGTACACCTCTGGTGTCCTCAGTAGAATAGAGTGTGTGTGTGTGTGTGTGTGTGTGTACACCTCTGGTGTCCTCAGTAGAATAGAGTGTGTGTGTGTACACCTCTGGTGTCCTCAGTAGAATAGAGTGTGTGTGTGTGTGTGTACACCTCTGGTGTCCTCAGTAGAATAGTGTGTGTGTGTGTGTTTGTACACCTCTGGTGTCCTCAGTAGAATAGACCTCTGGTGTGTGTGTGTGTGTGTACACCTCTGGTGTCCTCAGTAGAATAGTGTGTGTGTGTGTGTGTGTATGTATACACCTCTGGTGTCCTCAGTAGAATAGAGTGTGCAGTGTGTGTGTGTGTGTGTGTGTGTGTACACCTCTGGTGTCCTCAGTAGAATAGTGTGTGTGTGTGTGTGTGTATACACCTCTGGTGTCCTCAGTAGGCTCTCCCTCAGTTAGCAGCCTCTCCAGATGAGCACCCAGGTCCTGGAAGCCCAGAGGTTTCCTAAGAATGGAAAAACAACCATCAGACAACATTCACCCCTAACTTGGCCTGATAGTGGTTTATAGTTGTTTTATCGGTTTGTGGTTGAATGTACTTATTTTATTTGTAAAGGAAGGTTCCGGAAGACAGCTTAGATCGTTTCAAAAGTGCATTTCTGACACGTTTCGTTGACAATATTAGTACTTACTTACTGTAGGTCGTTCTATAAAAGTGTTAGTGAAACCTTTCCACAGAGACACCCCCAGATGTTTCAGTGTTATCGTAGCCCTGAACTGGCACACCTGATTCAACTAGTCAAGGGTTTGATGGTAATATTTTCACATGTCAAGTAATCTGTGAAAAAAAAGTTGTCCTAATTTAAAACACTATAAACTTAGTAAGCACACAGTCATGCTGGTGACTAGTGATTCGCAGGTCAGCTGTTTGGTCCTGTACAAATCTGTCGTTCTGCCCCTGAACAGGCAGTTAACCCACAGTTCCTAGGCCGTCATTAAAAATAAGAATTTGTTTCTTAACCGACTTGCCTGGTTAAATTAAATAAATAAAAGATAAGTCCCCATCTTGCACCTTCACAATAATCACACAATCAATCTCTTTTACCACTTCACCAAATCGTTCCCAAACATTATGTTCTGGCCCTCCCTTCACTTTGTATTCAGCTGTCCATTTCACAGCTTCTCTCTTATTGAATTCGTGACATTATCTTATTTAACCTTTATCTATGCAGGAATTACGAGGGACACTTGGCAAAAGGAGATCCAGAGAACAAGATCCAAAAAAGCCATCCCAACGTATCCTCATCAACAAGTAGTGTTAGAGGCAGTTCATCTTTCCTCCTGGTCTGTCTTCATACCCTATCTATAGAGCCGCGGCGTGGGGGGGGGGGAAGGAACCCGACACTGAGCCCCCTGGACTAGTGGGGAATGGGGACACATGGGTTCAAACTGTATCTGTTTTTACCCCAATTTTTTTTTTTTTTTTTTTTACTTGGAAGCGGTTGCTTTCGCTTGATAGCCTGATGGAACGGGGTAGCCGAGGTTCGCACTCTTGGGACCATTTCCATTAGCTCCATTGCGCCAGGTTAAACTCAATTCAACAAGGTTATAAAAATTTTAAAAACTAAGACTTGAAAAGAAAAGGAATACTATTTGAAGTTCGGTGGAGACGTGGATCAGTTGCTCCATGCCTCTATGATGTCACACACGTCAACATTACTTTCAACATCTAAACCTGTTGCTTCATCCTAACACATAGCACCACTAGGCTGCTTTGACAGCAAACTGGAAAAGGACTGGAGTCACATCACAAATGTCACTCTAATCCCTACGCAGTGACCTGGGGCCAGAAGTATCAAGTGTCTCTAAGTAGTAGTGCTGATTTAAGATCAGTTTTGCCTTTTAGAGCAGGGATTTTTTTTCTACCATTGAAATCCTTAGGCGGGCCGCATAAAGCGTTTTAAATCGGGTCGCCTTTATCCGAACAGTTAAAATAATAATTGTATTATACATTTTCAGGATGGAAAAAAACACTTCAGTGTGTAAACTTAAACAACTAAAAAAAAAAAAGTATGGAGAATTTGACCTAGGTGGGCCTCCCGAGTGGCGCAGTGGTCTAAGACACTGCATCGCTGTGCTAGCTGTGCCACTAGAGATTCTGGGTCCGAGTCCAGGCTCTGTCGCAGCCGGCCGCAACCGGGAGACCCATGGGGGAGGCACACAATTGGTCCAGCGTCGTCTGGGTTAGGGGAGGGCTTGGCAGGCAGGGATGTCCTTGTCCCATCGCGCTCTAGTGACTCCTGTGGCGGGCCGGGCGCAGTACACGCTGACACGGTTGCCCGGTGTTTCCTCCGACACATTGGTGTGACTGGCTTCCGGGTTAAGTGAGTATTGTGTCAAAGAAGCAGTGCAGCTTGGTTGGGTTGTTTTGGAGGACGCACGGAAATATTGATTTTGTTATTATGTTTGAGCAAAAGCCATGGCAAAATGCATAGAATTGAAGAAAATTTCAATTTTCTCCACGGAGAAATGTCTTAACATATCAGAAAACTGGCATAAAAATGCAAACATTTATTTTATGCCACCAAAATAAGGGCCTTAAATTCTCTAGTTCAGCCACACTGACCGGCTGAAAGTGTTCATTGCCACGTCCACCTCCCCTTTTTGATGCAGAAAGAAAACCCTGTAGATCACAACTAATTATATCACACGGACAGGAGGGGGGTACCTGATCCTAGAACAGCACTCCTACGCTGAGATATGGCCCCAGAGCCCACGGTCAAAAGGAGTGCACTACCTAGGGAATAGGCTGGGTGTCATTTGAGACACAGACTGAGATTGCAGCCAGGAAGGGCACCATGCCACATGGTGTGGTAATATGGTTTGTTATTAAGAGACATTGCAGGATCACTGAAATCTAAGGTCATAGAGAAATAAACACTGAATAGCATCTGTTGATGTAGCGTATTTCCTTACACACACAGAGAGAGAAATAGAATCATAGACACCATAGATTTTATTTCTATGCCCCACGCATCACAACCAAAAGCGTAAACACACTACGAGGGACAGTTTCCCAGACACAGGTTAAGCCTAACCCAAGACTAAAAAAGAATGCTCAAGTCGGAATTTCCATTTAAATAGCTTTTTAGTCCAAGACTAGGCTTGATCTGTGTCCGGGGAAACCTCCCCTCTGAGAGTAGTAGACATTGGTTGAACCAAAGAGTTGTAGACAAGAGTCAGACAGATACCTGAGGGAAGCCAGTGGGGGGCGTGGAAGGTGAGAGGCAGGAAATACATGGTGTAGGTAGTCACTCAGTAATTTCTCATTCACAAGACCTGAGAGAGAGAGAGACACAGAGAGAGAGAGAGAGAGAGACAGAGAGAGAGACAGAGAGACAGAGAGACAGAGACAGAGAGACAGAGAGAGAGACAGAGAGAGAGAGACAGAGAGAGAGAGACAGAGGACAGAATAACCTTTATCCTCCAAGTAAATGTACCAGGAATTTGACCTGTTGAAAATGGTGCCGACCACAATAAACAAGACAGAATATGTTGATGTATAATAGAGCCACTCAGTGTTCTAACAGTACCTGAGAAAGACAGAGACCAAGTCCAATGGGGAAAGAATGTGAGAACAAGATGGAGGTCTACTAGGCTGGTTCCAGAACAGTATCTGATCAGCTGTCTTGTCAACTCCAATGGTCATATTCACGTGAAAACAATGACCATAGGAGTTGGCATGACAACAAAAACAGATCTGGGACCAGGCTACTGTCTGTCCTTTCACTGTCCATCTATCCACCAATCCCTCCTCTCCTCTCGTTTAAAAACTTAATTTTTCCTCCATCTGTTCCACTCCTCACCTGACTTGACTTTTGCCCAGCCATCTCTCCCTCCCTTGTCCTCTCGCCACTCATTCCTGCTCCCCCATCTCCTCACCTGTGACTTTGGGCTTGTCTGTGTCGGAGGCCAGTCTGTAGTTTCGTCGGGTCAGAGCTGTGCTTCCTCCCCCCTTAGAACTCATTCTGCCTCAGTGGGTTGGTCAGGAGATGGGTTTACCTGCCGACGTTGACCCATGCACGGCTAGGAAAAGACCACCACACTCATAATGAACCACCTTGTCACATACTGAGAAAAACATACATTGTGCGTCTCAAACGGCACCCTACTCCCTTTATATTGCACTACGGACGTCGGGGCTATGGGCAAAAGGGAGTGCACTGTTATAGGGAATAGGGTGGCATTTGGTTCGTACATACTGCATGCATAAATAATGCTCTCATAAAGAGGAGCTGCTGGGAACTACGCCTGGGTTGGGTGACACTGACTAAACATTTGCTCTACTCTAAGTTAGTTAACATCGTATTACCAATGCTATAGCTTTGCATGGAATGGAGTTGACACATTTTGTTATATTATTAACTCGGTAGCTACGTATGTGGAATTGAGAGCAGTAACGTTTCCTGTTAACCTGTACTACAATGCAATACAATTGTGTCTTGGAGTGTATACAACGCGTACGTACACAGCAGGTGTGTAAGAGCAGAATAGGGCGTAGGCAGACACACTGTACAAGACAATACCAGTAACGTTCATTAACCTTAGCTTGCTAACTCGCAAGGCAAGCACCTTTCAGCCTGAAGAGAGGCTACTGTTGCTAACTAGTTAGCTTGATAACGTTAGCTAGCCAATGAGCCAAGCTAAGTAACTGCCTGGTGCAACGTGAACAGGTAGCTAAACTAAAAATGACTTTTATAGCTAAGCTAACCAAATCACGACCGTAGTGCAAATAGATTACACATTCACTACCCGCACATTAAAGTTATTGTACCTAGTTGCTAAGTTAGCCAGGTGTTGTATCCAGGGTTGCAAAACAACGTTAGCTTGCTAGCTAGTTGCTAAGGATTGTGCGGTTGTGTACAACAACAACAAAAAAATAACACTCACATCTCAATCAAATAAACGAGCTACAGTAGCTATGTGAATACCCAAACACTTCAAATGGAGTGACTGACTACGGCACTGATCAAGTACTTTAGCCTATGATTATTTAACGATCTTGTTCTCGGTTATATTTGCAGGCATTTGCAGTACACGACCAACCCTTGGTTACACGGGCAGTCACAGCCATCATTGGCTTGCTCGCGTTAGCTGCTAAGTAAACTGTCTGGTTTGAACACTTACCCGGTTCCCTTTCAAGAACTCAAAAGACCTCCCAAAAAAAAAAAAATTTTTTAAAAACGTTAATTTAAATATCAATTATGCTTGTTTGGACAAAAAAAATGTGCGGTTCTGCACTCAGACGATCACTCCCACCCCCCTTTTAAAATGTTTAACAATCCTATTATTGTCAAGCGATTCGAAGTTACGGAGTACCAGATGGTCCAAAATAGATCTCATTGCAGAACGCGAATGGGCTGATGAGATATATATTCCGTCGGGGTAGTAGATAGTGGTCCAAATATAGTGTGTTGTGTGTGGTAGGTAGTATTGTTGCCATTTGTCATATATTTTGCACAAGCTACTAAATATTCTTAAAATACTGGTACTAATTCGGCAACCCATATACCCAAAACCAATATGACCCATCTCCCACTAATTTACTCAAAATGCATATTATCACTAAATTGGCTACAGGAATCAAGCAAGTTAAGATTACTTATGAAGCGAATTACATCAGTTATTTTATTACAATGGCAAATTGTCACAAATCGTCATATGCATACAGTATATTTCACATATGTAGCATGTTTACTATTGAAAAATATAAAAATAGCACATTTTGAATTCCAAACAGACACATTACAAAAGTTAAAATATTACAAGTTAAAATGTGCCATCTTTACATGGGACATGGCATTTCATAGCCCAATAATGGACTGACTATAATGAGCCCAATGTTACTCCTTAGTCCAAGTACCTAACATGTTCTATTTAAAGACGAAGTGGCTCTGGAAAATGGCCAAATACTCCCAACTAAACATGAATCGATTCTCAATTGCAGTACGGTTATAGAAAAATAAAAGTTCTCTACTTTACATATCACATCAAATTAATTTCCCAAATGCAAAATACACAAAATAAACACTGTACTCCGTTTTAACCGGTTTCAACACAGTTGCAGACGACAGTATTTTTCAGTGACAACACGTTTGTCATCTTCCATTTACACACAGATGTTCGGAGACGCTGATAACTAACTAGCACAGGTAGTCCACTCTGTCTTCCGTATGTTTTCCCTAAACTAGTGCTTAAATGGAGATACGGCCGTGTATGAACCCTATAAAAGGTATGTATGAATTTAGCCTTCTTGCTTAAATGAAAGATAAAGTCCTTATGCTTCCCAAACCGTACCGCGAAACGATGCTCGTTAAATGTTCAGACCGAGCGTCGGAACTCTTTGACAAAACTCTCCCGTACAGAATGCACCTTCGTCCAAGGACTCTTATTTTATAATAGAATATAACTGCCAGTCATGATCAAGGGCTAAGGTAGTCCTTCCTGTTTTTATCCATTTAGTTAATACAACACAGGAACGCGTTCAGTAGGAAACAACATTGTAATTATTGTTAGCCCAGAGGTATGATTGTTTATGGTGTGCTGGCTGCATGAAATTTTGCGATTTAAAATTGTAATGTCGGACCCATATTGATCAGGCCACACGGACCAAACAGGAGCAATCATACCTCAAAGAATGCTGAAGAATGGTGGGTATCCTTTTTTTTTTGGGGGGTGGGGGTGGAAACGTGTTGTTCAGAACTAAAGGTCGCACCATGTTGCATACTATTGAACCCCCCCCAGTGTCACTCTGCATAGAGGAAAGCCATCCTCTTGGCCACTCCCTCTTCCCCAAACTTGTTCTGGAGTTCCGAAGGATCAGCTGACAGCAGCAGGCGGTCGTCATGACGTTCCCATTGAGGGCCCTGCTGAACCCCGTTCCCTACAATAACACAATATGACTTTAGTGTCCATATGTTACAGTGAACAATATGCGTCTTCTGTTCATTAACACACCCCCTCCCCCTCCATACCTACATAGCAAACACAGTTAAGAGAAGCACAGGGTCAAACAGCAGTGAAGTGCCCCTGGATAGAACGCATGTTATGGGTTACATGCCTTGCTCAATGTTTTTGGGGGGGATTTGAACCCAGCAGCCCTTCAGATCAAATCACCTTCACCTTCATTCCCCCTCCCCCCCATTCACCAGTCTGGGACTCAAACCGGGCAACTTTACCGCCACCTCCTTAGTCACCGGGCTACCTACCTACGTTAGGCATCATCAGTGGGTCTCTCAGGGCAGCGGAGACATCTCCACTGTTTTTCAGGAGCGCCTTGGTGACAGCGACCAGCCCCAGTTTGGATTCCCTCATCAGGCTGAGGACCAGCCGCTTGGCCTCCTGGAGCTGGAGTTGGGTGAAGGGCTGGGAAGGCTCCTCTTCCTCCGCCTCAAATCGTATCAAAACAAATTTTACAGTACATTTTACAGTACATTTTACAGTAAAATAATAAGAAGTAAAAGCAAACAAGAAACAGTAAAAGGGAAAAGAACCAAAAAACACAATGTGTCATAAAAACAGCATCACTGAAGCTAAAAAAAAGTTATTGAAAAATCTCAATGGAGTCTGCCCCTTCTTACCTGTTGGGAGTCACGCTCAAACAGGAACAGGTGAGGAACTGTCGAAGTGGACGGGATAGCAGGGTCTTTCGGGACATGGATACTCGTTGCAGGTGCATTTGGGACCGTTGGTGCATTTGGGGCCGACCCACTCATTGCGGGACTAGTGGCCTCAGGTAGTTGGCCCTCAGGCTGGGTCTCTGAGCTCTTCACTTGGGCAGCAGGCTGGGGCTGTATCTGAGCAGAGCTATTCTCTGTCTGGGTGGCAGCTACTGGTGTCTGAGTCTCCCGGACTGGTGCAGGGCCAGCAATCTCAGCCAGGTCTGGAGTATCATCGTCATCCTCATTCCCTGACTAGGAAAAGGAAACAACTATCAGTACAAGGAACCAAACCCAACAGTAACGTTTGTTTTCATTTTCTGTTGCAATACCTTTTGCTACATTGTGCACAAATGAATACAACCACTGACATTCTAATACAGGTCCATGTTCAATAGGCGAAACAATAAATACAGTCAGCTTTTGTATTCAGTATGAGTGAGGACAGGAGGTTTTCCCAATCTGTCCAGGGTTCTTCCTGACTCTAGGTCCTAAACATCAGAGATTGGACGACAGGGTTCTTCCTGACTCTTGGTCCTAAACATTTCAGAGTGGACTACAGGGTTCTTCCTGACTCTTGGTCCTAAACATTTCCGAGTGGACTACAGGGTTCTTCCTGACTCTTGGTCCTAAACAGAGGAGTTTGGACTACAGGGTTCTTCCTGACTCTAGGTCCTAAACATCAGAGATTGGACGACAGGGTTCTTCCTGACTCTTGGTCCTAAACATCAGAGATTGGACGACAGGGTTCTTCCTGACTCTTGGTCCTAAACATCAGAGATTGGACGACAGGGTTCTTCCTGACTCTTGGTCCTAAACATTTCAGAGTGGACTACAGGGTTCTTCCTGACTCTAGGTCCTACACATTTCAGATTGGACTACAGGGTTCTTCCTGACTCTAGGTCCTACATGTGTAATAACTAGCCTAGGTGTCACAGATTATCATACCTCATCTGACCCCTCGAATTCTCTCACTGCACTCTCGAGGATGCCCAGTTTCCGCTTGTTGGCCTTTTTCTTTCCCAGCTGCCCCTCTGTCGTGTTGGAGCTTGTTGCCTTCTCTCCTGAAGTAAGAACAAAATACATTTTATAACTAACAGAGAGAGACAAAGACAGAGAGAAACAGAGAGAGACAGAGACAGAGACAGAGACAGACAGACAGACAGACAGACAGACAGACAGAGACAGACAGACAGACAGACAGACAGACAGACAGACAGACAGACAGACAGACAGACAGACAGACAGACAGATCTAGAGAGAGGTGTAGTCCTATCAGTTGTTCAACCCTAACCCTACCTGACTTAACAGCTGAATCCCTTTTCTCCAAGACCACCACCACTGCTCCACTATTTAACCTGGCTCTTTTATTAAGTGAGGGGGTGGCTGCTGCCTCCTCAGTCTGGGGATGTGTGTGTTTGCCCCCAGGAGGAGAGGGCTGGTGGAGTCTCTTAGAAGGGACCAGCTGGGATGTTGTAGTGTCAGACTGGGCAGGGTCTGCTGGTGGTTCTAGCTGGGTCGAGGGATCTCTCTCTGGTTCCACAGTTGATTCCTCTGTTCCCAGTCCTTCAGGACAGCACCGAGCCTGGTCTTTCTGAGGGGACTTCTGTGGGAGTTGGAGACCAGTGTCTGATGATGATGATGATGATGATGATGCCCGAGGGAGTTTGGATTCAGAGGAAGTCTTTGAGGCGTCTGACTCTTGGGCCAACGGCATAATAATATCAGGCTGTCGAGAGTCTTTCTGAAGTGAGGAAGTCAGTGGTGGGATGTCTTTCTCTCTCTCTTTCTCAAACGAGTTCCCTCCTTTCTCCTCCGAAGCAGCAGTAATGACAGTTTTGTTCCTTCCCCTGCCGTCCCGAGGCTCAGGTTGTCTTTTAACGAGCTGTTTAAGGTAACGGTCCTTCATCGACTGCCAGCTGTGACAGGTCAGACCATTCTTCGCCATCTCCTGCCATACCTTGTTCCCATGCGACTCACGCTTGTGCTCACAGATGTACGTCATAATGGCCTTATCCTCCTCCGGAGTGTAGCCCATTCGTCCGATACTACCTACGCTCTGTTTCGCTGACCTGGTCTGGACGTTCGCCTGTACATAGGGAGAGAGTTTATTGTTATTCTAATGGTGAGAGGTTAGCATGTCTTGGAGGTATGATATAAAATGCTAACCTCCCCTGTTATTGTAATGGTGAGAGGTTAGCATGTCTTGGAGGTATGATATAAAATGCTAACCTACTCTGTTATTGTAATGTTGAGATGTTAGCATGTCTTGGAGGTATGATATAAAATGCTAACCTACTCTGTTATTGTAATGGTGAGAGGTTAGCATGTCTTGGAGGTATGATATAAAATGCTAACCTCCCCTGTTATTGTAATGGTGAGAGGTTAGCATGTCTTGGAGGTATGATGTAAAATGCTAACCTCCCTGTTATTGTAATGGTGAGAGGTTAGCATGTCATGGAGGTATGATATAAAATGCTAACCTACTCTGTTATTGTAATGTTGAGATGTTAGCATGTCTTGGAGGTATGATATAAAATGCTAACCTACTCTGTTATTGTAATGGTGAGAGGTTAGCATGTCTTGGAGGTATGATATAAAATGCTAACCTCCCCTGTTATTGTAATGGTGAGAGGTTAGCATGTCTTGGAGGTATGATATAAAATGCTAACCTACTCTGTTATTGTAATGGTGAGAGGTTAGCATGTCTTGGAGGTATGATATAAAATGCTAACCTCCCCTGTTATTGTAATGGTGAGAGGTTAGCATGTCTTGGAGGTATGATATAAAATGCTAACCTCTCCTGTTATTGTAATGGTTGGAGGTTAGCATGTCTTGGGGGTATGATATAAAATGCTAACCTACTCTGTTATTGTAATGGTGAGAGGTTAGCATGTCTTGGAGGTATGATATAAAATGCTAACCTACTCTGTTATTGTAATGGTGAGATGTTAGCATGTCTTGGAGGTATGATATAAAATGCTAACCTACTCTGTTATCGTAATGGTGAGAGGTTAGCATGTCTTGGAGGTATGATATAAAATGCTAACCTACTCTGTTATTGTAATGGTGAGAGGTTAGCATGTCTTGGAGGTATGATATAAAATGCTAACCTACTCTGTTACTGTAATGGTGAGAGGTTAGCATGTCTTGGAGGTATGATATAAAATGCTAACCTACTCTGTTACTGTAATGGTGAGAGGTTAGCATGTCCTTGGTGTAACTTTGTCACTCATCATTATCGCCGATCCATTCAGGACTATCCGTAACTATGGCAGCATCCACGTTAATGTATTAGTGTTTGGAAACATATTCTATTCTTTTTTTGTGTGTGTGTGACTCCGAAATGCCACAATACACTATTTACAATGAATTTATTTTGAAACACAACTTAAAAACAAACTGCAAATGCATCCAACAAGTTTGTAGAGTCACCAGCTTGATGTAATCATTGTGTGCTCGGAATATGGGACCAAATACTAAACTTTTGACTACTTAAATAGACATATAAGTGAATTTGTCCTAATATTTTTGGTCCCTTAAAATGGGGGGGGACTATGAATATGGATGGAAATACTATCAAATAAGTCAGCACTTTAACCTCAGTAATTTTATCATCGAACGTACTGGAGTACAGAGCCAAAACAACACAAAATGTGTCACTGTCCCAATAGTTTTGGAGCTCACTGTAATTTACAGAACCCACCTTGTTAAATAAATTCTGGGGAGAACCCTTCTCTATATCAAGTTACCTTCACGTTGTCGGGCTTGAAGCGGTAATCCTCCACCTCCAGCTGCTGATTCTTCTCCATGCAGTCCCGGATGTACTGGGTGGACACGTACCAGTGGGCTGCCGAACCCGCAACGGACCCCATCTCCTCTGGGTCAATCAGTAGGAAAGCCCCAGGCTCCTGGGCCCTGCACACCAGGCCTCCACCAGCCTTGATGACGGGCTGCAGTCGAACCTTGGTGGGACCGGGACGTAGGAAGAATCTCATGGGTTCACCGTCTACCGTCAGGAACAGGACAGGCGAGATGGGAGAGGACCTACCTCCTAATCTGGACGACATGGTTGAAGGAGCCTGTAGAAGAAAAAAGTACAAATTAACTGCAGTTTCAATCATATGGATGAAGTTCGGATAAATAATAGCAAGTGCTCGACTTGTTTGAATAAGGAAGCTACAGTAAACATTGCTTACGTGGAGAGAACTGCCTGCAAACGATGAAGTAGCTAGCTAACTTATCATCTCTATTTCAGAAACGGTAACACTGCTGTAAACATTTTTCAGTTTTGATATTGGGAATATTGCCTAGTTTAATAAATGTTAAATAAAACAGTTAAAATATATATATCCACACGGGAAGAGCTCCACCTAGTGGATAAACAAACAAAGTGCAATATTGTAAATAATAATATTTTTCACTATTAGAGTTCAAAGCCGTCTGGGTGTAGAGTTAAAGAACATTTGATCGGAATAAATAACCACAGCTGTAAAAAGATGCATATTTAAAATACCCCACAACACCTGTCTGTAGACCTGTAGCTCATCAGGACAGTGATCTATTGAAAAAAAAAACACCCATAACTGGAAATAGTCACGTAAAAAAAAGAAATCTGTGCAATTCTAATGGGTAGGTCATATGGTTTTAATATGGTTTTACAGGTGGGCATATGTCATTGATGATAAGAAACTATTGAAAATTAGATGTGTACGTGAAAAAATAAAAACATTTGTTCTATGTCATTTCAGCAAGATATTGTTTAGATTGTTCTGAAATTGTTTCTGTAGTTAGAAACAAATAAGATTGGTATTTCTGAAACTTTATTTTGTGAAAATTAAATTAAATTAAGCTCACTGATCCAAATTGACCATTTTAATTTATAGAATTCAGATGATATTTAGTCAATATAGTACCAAACATCCAATTCAGACCAAACTTCACCTGACTAGGGATGTGACAAATTTTCTTAACATTTAAACAGCCATTTCTTAATTTTTTAATGATAAGAAAAATTGATAACATTTCATGTGAATTCACAATGCAACTGCACTGCTGCCAGCAACGGTTTGGGTTCCTTTCAGATGGCTAAACATTAATGAACCTGTCCTACCACTACCAAACCTGTCCTACCACTACTGAACCTGTCCTACCACTACTGAACCTGTCCTACCACTACTGAACCTGTCCTACCACTACTGAACCTGTCCTACCACTCCTGAACCCACTACCACTACTGAACCTGTCCTACCACTACTGAACCTGTCCTACCACTACTGAACCTGTCCTACCACTACTGAACCTGTCCTATCACTACTGAACCTGTCCTACCACTACTGAACCTGTCCTACCACTACTGAACCTGTCCTACCACTACTGAACCTGTCCTACCACTACTGAACCTGTCCTATCACTACTGAACCTGTACTACCACTACTGAACCTGAATTCTTCCACAAAGTTTGCATTTCCTTCTCATTTAACTTCTCAAAGTATTGCATACAGGACTTCGCTGACTCCAAAATAATTGATTCCTCGACTCCATGCACATAGAAACACATTGTGCTTATTTTGGACAGATTTTGGCGAGCCGTGAGAGTGAAACCTCTCGCTTCGCTTCTTCTTCTCTGACGAAGTTGACTACAAATACTAAGTTGCCAATGACTTTGCAATTGTTACAAACAAGCGAACAGTTTTTAAAAATATGTCTGCATTAAAAGATACACAAAGTACAGGCTTTTGGCCTATTATACTTCAATCGTATTGAGTTATATTTTGCTAATTATAGGCTACTGTCAAATTTTGGTCTCAATATATTTCATGGTGTGTAACATGTGTGCAAATGTTGATGTGCTAAATCGTGATTTAGTGCATTATAGGATAAGCATTACAATACTCCTCCTCAATATTTGCAGTCATAGGTGATAATACTGTATCTCTCGAGGAGCTGATCCGTCCTCAGTATATAGTGGAACAATTCTAATGCAAAGGTAACATCTGAATGGAGAAAGCATGGTCGTTCTTTCCATCCTGTCAGTATCAACACATACTTCAACGACGTTCGCTCTCCATGGAGGTTTTGGGAAATATGCATATTTAAAAACACTCGTAAACCTAAATTATATCGCTATTGGGAAGCCGGGCCCTGTGCGTTAGAGAAGAGACAAGTACCTGTGTGAAGCTAGCCACAATAAAGATAAGACGCAATAGTGGAATTTGCATTTTGGCTTCAGGTCCCCCATTGAAAGTGATTCAAACGGATAGTGTAATCGTGCCATATTTGGTCTAGATAATGGTAAACAAGGTTGGAATGCTGTTATATAAACTAAACAAAGGACAATCATTTTACCCAAAAAAGTTTTGTTTTTTCAAATCAGTTTTGTTGATTGTTGATGTATTAGACTTCAGAATTGTAGTGGGTCCATACTTACATCGTAATGTACAGCCTTACCCATTTACCCATGGTTCTTGGGTCCATACTTACATCGTAATGTACAGCCTTACCCATTTACCCATGGTTCTTGGGTCCATACTTACATCGTAATGTACAGCCTTACCCATTTACCCATGGTTCTTGGGTCCATACTTACATCATAATGTACAGCCTTACCCATGGTTCTTGGGTCCATACTTACATCATAATGTACAGCCTTACCCATGGTTCTTGGGTCCATACTTACATCATAATGTACAGCCTTACCTATGGTTCTTGGGTCCATACTTACATCATAACGTACAGCCTTCCCTGTGGATCTTGGGTCCGTACTTACATCATAACGTACAGCCTTCCCTGTGGATCTTGGGTCCATACTTACATCATAATGTACAGCCTTACCCATTTACCCATGGTTCTTGGGTCCATACTTACATCATAATGTACAGCCTTACCCATGGTTCTTGGGTCCATACTTACATCGTAATGTACAGCCTTACCCATGGTTCTTGGGTCCATACTTACATCGTAATGTACAGCCTTCCCTGTGGATCTTGGGTCCATACTTACATCGTAATGTATAGCCTTCCCTGTGGATCTTGGGTCCATACTTACATAACGTACAGCCTTCCCTGTGGATCTTGGGTCCGTACTTACATCATAACGTACAGCCTTCCCTGTGGATCTTGGGTCCATACTTACATCATAATGTACAGCCTTACCCATGGTTCTTGGGTCCATACTTACATCATAATGTACAGCCTTACCCTGTGGTTCTTGGGTCCATACTTACATCATAATGTACAGCCTTAGCCATTTACCCATGGTTCTTGGGTCCATACCCATGGTTCTTGGGTCCATACTTACATCATAATGTACAGCCTTCCCTGTGGATCTTGGGTCCGTACTTACATCATAACGTACAGCCTTCCCTGTGGATCTTGGGTCCATAGCCGTAATTACCCTACCCATGGATCTTGGGTCCATACTTACATCGTAATGTACAGCCTTCCCTGTGGATCTTGGGTCCATACTTACATCATAATGTACAGCCTTACCCATGGTTCTTGGGTCCATACTTACATCATAATGTACAGCCTTACCCATTTACCCATGGTTCTTGGGTCCATACTTACATCGTAATGTACAGCCTTACCCATGGTTCTTGGGTCCATACTTACATCATAACGTACAGCCTTCCCTGTGGATCTTGGGTCCATGAAATGGGAGTAATGTTACTAGCTGTGACAACTCTTCAAAGTTGTTTTCTGTAGGTGTCATTGATTAGGCTGATAACCAATTTCATAGACCCGAGATCCATAGGTAAGACTGTACATTGCCTACTGCACAGACAAGAAGGGTAACCTATAAATATATTTGGATACTGGGGCAGTACCGTTAGGTCGCTAGCTAACGTTAGCTAACTAGTGGCTAGCTCGCAAACACTGAAAGTTGTGGATAGAAGCTGCAGTACGAAAAAACTGATAATCATAACAAACAGCTAGAAATTCATTCGTACAAGTGTTGCAGAAAACCTACCTGATGTTTTCAAAGATTGATCATCCAACTCGGAAAATATCAACAACTTTCAAATTTCACGTCCGAGGTGACATGCGCATGCGTCATACTCTTCTTCTACATAGACGGATGGAACGTAAACATGTGCTGTTTGCAGACTACCGCCACCTTGCGTTAGCTTAATGATTTCAACCACTAGATGGCGACAAAAGTAAATCAAATCTCAGCTCATTTACTGACGATTATGGGTAGTAATTCATGAAGTGTCTCAGAGTATGACTACTGATCCCACCCCCACTAACCTGTCAGAGATTTGATTACTAAGAGGGGATTTAATGTTTGTTTTGGTTAGGATGAGATAACCCCCTGCTGACAGAGCAGGTAATACAACTCTAGACCCTGGATTTACTTTCACCAACAGTCTAGAGATGTTCTGAATCTCACACACACACACACACAGAGCGCGCACACACACACACACACACAGAGCGCACACACACACACACACACACACACACACACACACACACACACACACACACACACACACACACACACACACAGAGAGCGCACACACACACACACACACACACACACACACACACAGAGCGCACACACACACACACACAGAGCGTACACACACACACACAGAGAGAAGCACATGGACACACACGTGCGTGTTACATCATGAGGTGTCACATATACTGTTTCCCAATAGATCATGCCCATAGCCTACCGAAGAGAATGACCACGTCCCAAATGGGGCCCAATTCCCTATATAGTACACACGTTTTGACCAGGCTCCATAGGACCGTGTAGGGAAAGGGAGCAGCCATTGACTCCTCATGGGAAAAAAATATTAAAATGAAATGTGAGTAACTAAAGTGTGAGTGAGTGTCTGGACATAATGAGAGATTTTTATTTTATTTAACTCAGTTAAGAACAAACTCTTATTTTACAATGACAGCCTACCGGGAAAACAGTGGGTTAACTGCCTTGTTCAGGGGGGAGAACGACATATTTTTACCTTGTCAGCTCGGGGATTAGAGCCAGCAACCTTTCGGTTACTTGACAAACGCTCTAACCAATAGGCTTCCTGTAAGTACACTTTTTACTGAACCTGTAATCAAAATAGGAGGAGGTTGAAATAATGACTGAAACATCAAGGGGCATCATATAGATAGCAATTGGTTCCTTTAAGATGCCCTCTGTGTGTTTAATTGGTTCCTTTAAGATGCCCTCTGTGTGTTTAATTGGTTCCTTTAAGATGCCCTCTGTGGGTTTAATTGGTTCATTTAAGATACACTCTGTGTGTTTAATTGGTTCCTTTAAGATGCCCTCTGTGGGTTTAATTGGTTCATTTAAGATACACACTGTGTTTAATTGGTTCCTTTAAGATGCCCTCTGTGTGTTTAATTGGTTCCTTTAAGATGCCCTCTGTGGGTTTAATTGGTTCATTTAAGATACACTCTGTGTGTTTAAGAGTTTAGAAGCTGTTGAGACTGTTAATATATATATAGATTATAAATCAGTAGTAAACAGGTATAACTCAATGGTTTTAATAATCCAGATTTCATTATATTTTATTTGACAAGACTTTGAAGTAACTAATTACTTTTTATTGTTGACCAGTTTCTGTATTCGTCCGCAAGAATTAAAACGATTAATTATTAGTTTATAGTTACCTTATTGAGTTCTTACCTTATTGAGTTCTTACCTTATTGAGTTATTACCTTATTGAGTTCTTACCTTATTGAGTTCTTACCTTATTGAGTTATTACCTTATTGAGTTATTACCTTATTGAGTTCTTACCTTATTGAGTTCTTACCTTATTGAGTTCTTACCTTATTGAGTTATTACCTTATTGAGTTATTACCTTATTGAGTTCTTACCTTATTGAGTTATTACCTTATTGAGTTATTACCTTATTGAGTTATTACCTTATTGAGTTCTTACCTTATTGAGTTCTTACCTTATTGAGTTCTTACCTTATTGAGTTATTACCTTATTGAGTTATTACCTTATTGAGTTCTTACCTTATTGAGTTATTACCTTATTGAGTTCTTACCTTATTGAGTTATTACCTTATTGAGTTCTTACCTTATTGAGTTCTTACCTTATTGAGTTATTACCTTATTGAGTTATTACCTTATTGAGTTATTACCTTATTGAGTTATTACCTTATTGAGTTATTACCTTATTGAGTTATTACCTTATTGAGTTATTACCTTATTGAGTTCTTACCTTATTGAGTTATTACCTTATTGAGTTATTACCTTATTGAGTTCTTACCTTATTGAGTTATTACCTTATTGAGTTATTACCTTATTGAGTTCTTACCTTATTGAGTTATTACCTTATTGAGTTCTTACCTTATTGAGTTATTACCTTATTGAGTTCTTACCTTATTGAGTTCTTACCTTATTGAGTTCTTACCTTATTGAGTTCTTACCTTATTGAGTTATTACCTTATTGAGTTATTACCTTATTGAGTTATTACCTTATTGAGTTATTACCTTATTGAGTTCTTACCTTATTGAGTTATTACCTTATTGAGTTATTACCTTATTGAGTTATTACCTTATTGAGTTCTTACCTTATTGAGTTCTTACCTTATTGAGTTCTTACCTTATTGAGTTATTACCTTATTGAGTTCTTACCTTATTGAGTTATTACCTTATTGAGTTATTACCTTATTGAGTTATTACCTTATTGAGTTATTACCTTATTGAGTTATTACCTTATTGAGTTCTTACCTTATTGAGTTCTTACCTTATTGAGTTTCTTACCTTATTGAGTTCTTACCTTATTGAGTTCTTACCTTATTGAGTTATTACCTTATTGAGTTATTACCTTATTGAGTTCTTACCTTATTGAGTTCTTACCTTATTGAGTTCTTACCTTATTGAGTTATTACCTTATTGAGTTATTACCTTATTGAGTTCTTACCTTATTGAGTTCTTACCTTATTGAGTTCTTACCTTATTGAGTTCTTACCTTATTGAGTTATTACCTTATTGAGTTCTTACCTTATTGAGTTCTTACCTTATTGAGTTATTACCTTATTGAGTTCTTACCTTATTGAGTTCTTACCTTATTGAGTTCTTACCTTATTGAGTTATTACCTTATTGAGTTCTTACCTTATTGAGTTATTACCTTATTGAGTTCTTACCTTATTGAGTTCTTACCTTATTGAGTTATTACCTTATTGAGTTATTACCTTATTGAGTTATTACCTTATTGAGTTATTACCTTATTGAGTTATTACCTTATTGAGTTATTACCTTATTGAGTTCTTACCTTATTGAGTTCTTACCTTATTGAGTTCTTACCTTATTGAGTTATTACCTTATTGAGTTATTACCTTATTGAGTTATTACCTTATTGAGTTCTTACCTTATTGAGTTATTACCTTATTGAGTTATTACCTTATTGAGTTATTACCTTATTGAGAGTTCTTAAGTTACACATTGTTACTGTGATTTATTTAGTTTTGTGGACAACTTTTAGTTTTTTTCATTTTTATTTTTCAGAGGGGAGTTACAGGTACACCAACAATCAAATAAATACATAGAAAGATAACACCCCCCCACACACAGTCCCCTTCCCCCCACAGTCCCCTTCCCTCGTCAGTCCCCTTCCCCCCACAGTCCCCTTCCCTCGTCAGTCCCCTTCCCCCCTAAGTCCCCATATACCCCCTCAGTCCCCATATACCCCCTCAGTCCCCATATACCCCCTCAGTCCCCATATACCCCCCTCAGTCCCCATATACCCCCTCAGGTCCCATATACCCCCTCATTCCTCATATACCCCCTCAGTCCCCATATACCCCCTCAGTCCCCATATTCCCCCTCAGTCCCCATATTCCCCCTCAGTCCCCATATTCCCCCTCAGTCCCCATATTCCCCCTCAGTCCTCATATTCCCCCTTAGTCTCCATATACCCCCCTCAGTCATTTTTTCCACCAATCCATTTAACTGTAGGGCACTCCCACATCAAATTAACGAATGTGCCTACCTGATTTATGGAACACACTGAACAGCTGGAAGTTGAAGCCAACTTCATCGTAAAATGTTTCCTTGGTATTAAATACAGTCTGTGAACAAACTTAAAATGTATAAATCGATGGTTACTACATGATTCCATGTGTGTTATTAAATAGTTTTGATGTCTTCACTGTTTTTCTACAATGTAGAAAATAGTAAAACTTCAGAAAAACCCTTTAATGAGACGGTGAGTTCAACCTTTGACTGGTTCTGTATATTTGATCCTTCTCTCCATACCTACCAGTCAGACTGACACCAGCCAGGAAACATACCTACCAGTCAGACTGACACTAGCCAGGAAACATACCTACCAGTCAGACTGACACCAGCCAGGAAACATACCTACCAGTCTGACTGACACCAGCCAGGAAACATACCTACCAGTCAGACTGATACCAGCCAGGAAACATACCTACCAGTCAGACTGACACCAGCCAGGAAACATACCTACCAGTCTGACTGACACCAGCCAGGAAACATACCTACCAGTCAGACTGACACCAGCCAGGAAACATACCTACCAGTCAGACTGACACCAGCCAGGAAACATACCTACCAGTCAGACTGACACCAGCCAGGAAACATACCTACCAGTCAGACTGACACTAGCCAGGAAACATACCTACCAGTCTGACTGACACCAGCCAGGAAACATACCTACCAGTCAGACTGATACCAGCCAGGAAACATACCTACCAGTCAGACTGACACCAGCCAGGAAACATACCTACCAGTCAGACTGACACCAGCCAGGAAACATACCTACCAGTCAGACTGACACCAGCCAGGAAACATACCTACCAGTCAGACTGACACCAGCCAGGAAACATACCTACCAGTCAGACTGACACCAGCCAGGAAACATACCTACCAGTCAGACTGACACCAGCCAGGAAACATACCTACCAGTCAGACTGACACCAGCCAGGAAACATACCTACCAGTCAGACTGACACCAGCCAGGAAACATACCTACCAGTCAGACTGACACCAGCCAGGAAACATACCTACCAGTCAGACTGACACCAGCCAGGAAACATACCTACCAGTCAGACTGACACCAGCTCACTAGTCGTTATGGGGCATTGTGTGTATATTTGATCCTTCTCTACATACCTACCAGTCAGACTGACACCAGCTCTCTAGTCATTATGGGGCATTGTGTGTATATTTGATCCTTCTCTACATACCTACCAGTCAGACTGACACCAGTCATTATGGGGTATTGTGTGTATATTTGATCCTTCTCTACATACCTACCAGTCAGACTGACACCAGTCATTATGGGGTATTGTGTGTATATTTGATCCTTCTCTACATATCTACCAGTCAGACTGACACCAGTCATTATGGGGTATTGTGTGTATATTTGATCCTTCTCTACATACCTACCAGTCAGACTGACACCAGCTCTCTAGTCGTTATGGGGTATTGTGTGTATATTTATTCCTTTTAAGAATAAGACTGTAAACGTAACAAAATGTGGGAAAAGTCAAGGGGTCTGAAAACTTTCCAAATGCACTGTACCTATCAGTCTGACTGACACTAGCCAGGAAACATAGCTACCCATCACTTCAAACATCTTAATTCCTAGATCTCGTCTTCATTGTTCATTTTTTCCCCCCTTCCCTACGTATAGAACCTATTGCCTCCAACAACAAACACATTGTGATTGCTGGCCAGTTTCCCTAAACCCAGCTGGAGTAGCCATCTGGAGGATGAGTTCTGGTCTAGAATTCATAGTTCCATACTCTAAAGCAACAGCTGGCGTGGGATACAAATACCAGGTCTGTACTGTGCGCCTGTGAGGTTGTGACATGTTGCTGTTGGCTGCTGTGGTCTGAATGTTGGGTCTATCTGTCTCCTCTGGTTTCAAGGAAAGACCACTTGTGATAAAGGGCTGATCAACCTTACCTTTCTTTCCTTCCAGTTCTCTGCTGTCAATGACTGGATCGAACTGCAAAAAGCTTTGAAGATGGAGACTCATATCTCTCTCACTAGCATTAAGCACCAGCTGTCAGAGCAGCTCACAGATCACTGCACCTGTACATAGCCCATCTGTAAACAGCCCATCTATCTACCTCATCCCCATACTGTATTTATTTATTTATCTTGCTCCTTTGCACCCCAGTATCTCTACTTGCACATTCATCTTCTGCACATCTGCCATTCCAGTGTTTAATTGCTATATTGTAATCACTTCGCCACCATGGCCTATTTACTGCCTTAACTCCCTTATCTTACCTCATTTGCACTCACTGTATATAGACTTTTTGTTTTCTTTTGTTCTACTGTATTATTGACTGTATGTTTGTTTATTCCATGTGTAACTCTGTGTTGTTGTATGTGTCGAATTGCTACGCTTTATCTTGGCCAGGTCGCAGTTGCAAATGAGAACTTGTTCTCAACTAGCCTACCTGGTTAAATAAAGGTTAAATTAAAAATGTTTTTAAAAAATTAAAACATTTTTAAAAAACTCTAATCTGCTGTGTGCTACAAGACTGTGTTAGCCCACTGAGCTAATCATTTCTCTTACCATCCTCTGAGAGTCCAGTGGTATTATATGACATCAGCAAGCTTCTCACCTGCGCTGGAAATAGATCATCAACAGGGAATAAAGAACATTTCATCTCCATTATGCCATGCAGTTCACCCAAAATAGCAACCAGCATAGTTCCATTTCAATCATATGAAATGCGATGATCGTTCATTTGTCCTGGTTTTTTTTCAGGAAGTGAGCTAGGTCTGGTTACCGGTAATTGTGGATGATGTAATGACCTTAGAATGTAGAATGTAGAATAGCTCAGATAGATTGTAGAATAGGTTCTAAAAAGGGGGAATATCTGGGATTCTTACTGGGGCTATGTCAACACACACGGGTTATTGTTAGCCCCACGGTCATTCATCAAAAAAACTAGTATGAGATTAGGGTCTGAGGAATCTTAACGCTTGCCAGCAACTCTGTGTGTGTGTGTGCGTGTGTGTGTGTGTGTGTTAAATCAAATCAAATGTTATTTGTCACATGCTTTATAAACAGGTGGAGACTAACAGTGAATTGCTTAGTTTATGGGCCCTTCCCAGCAATGCAGAGAGATAGAAAATAGAGAAATAATAGAAAAACAACATGAGGAATAAATCTACATGATAACGATAACTAGGCTATATTACACGGGGTACTAGTACTGAGTTAATGTGCAGGGGTACCAGGTAATTTTGTTATGTTACAACCTTATTCTAAAATTGATTAAATTGTGTTTTTCCCCTCATCAATCTATACACAATACCCGATTATGACAAAGCAAAAACAGGTCTTTAGAAATTTTTGCGAATTTATTTTTTTTTAATTAAAAAACTGAAATATCAGATTTACATAAGTATTCAGACCCTTTACTCAGTACTTTGTTGAAGAACCTTTGGCAGCGATTACAGCCTCGAGTTTTCTTGGGTATGACGCTACAAGCTTGGCACAGCTGTATTTGGGGAGTTTCTACCATTATTCTCTGCAGATCCTCTCAAGCTCTGTCAGGTTGGATGGGGATTCGTTGCTGCACAGCTATTTTCAGGTCTCTCCAGAGATGTTCAATCAGGCTCAAGTCCGGGCTCTGGCTGGTCCACTCAAGGACGTTCAGAGATGTGTACTGTTTTGTCTTGGCAGTGTGCGTAGGGTCGTTGTCCTGTTGGATCTCTCTGTACTTTGCTCCGTTCATCTTTCCCTCGATCCTGACTAGTCTCCCAGTCCCTGCCACTGAAAAACATCCCCACAGCATGATGCTGCCACCACCATGCTTCACTGTAGGGATGGTGCCAGGTATCTACCAGACCTGACGCTTGGCATTCAGGCCAAATAGTTCAGTCTTGGTTTCATCAGACCAGAGAATCTTGTTTCTCATGGTCTGAGTGTCCTTTAGGTGGCTATTGGCAAACTCCCAAGCAGGCTGTCATGTGCCTTTTCCTGAGGAGTGGCTTCCGTCTGGGCAGTCTACCATAAAGGCCTGATTGGTGGAGTGCTGCAGAGATGGTTGTCTTTCTGGAAGGTTCTCCCTTGTCCACAGAGGAACTCTGGAGCTTTGTCAGAGTGATCATTGGGTTCTTGGTCACCTCCCAGACCAAGACCCTTCTCCCCCGATTGCTCAGTTTGGCCCGGCGGACTGCTCTAGGAAGAGTCATGGTGCTTCCAAACTTCTTCCATTTAAGAATGGTGGAGGCCACTGTGTTCTTGGGGACCTTCAATGCTGCAGACATGTTTTGGTACCCTTCTAAATCTATGCTTTTCATGTGGAATTTACCACAGGTGGACTCCAATCAAGTTGTAGAAACATCTCAAGGATGATCAATGGAAACAGGATGCACCTGAGCTCAATTTCAAGTCTCACAGCAAAGGGACTGAATACTTCTGTTTTTTAAATTTTTTTATATACATTTGCCAAAAAATGTAAAATAAACTGTTATCAATTTGCTATTGTGGGGTATTGTGTGTAGATTGATGAGGAGGGGGACAATTTAATCAATTTTAGAATAAGGCTGTAACGTAACAAAATGTGGAAAAAGTTACGGGGTTTATTTAACAAGGCAAGTCAGTTAAGAACTAAATTCTTATTTACAATGACGGCCTACACCAGGCCCAACCTGGACGACGCTGGGCCAATTGTGCACCGCCCTGTGGAACTCCCAATCACGGCCGGTTGTGATACAGCCTGGATTCGAACCAGAGTGTCTGTAGTGCTCCACTCGGGAGCAGCTGGATAACTTTTTGAGGATCTGAGGACCCATGCCGAATCTTTTCAGCCTCCAAAGGGGGCCTTTAACACGACTGTGTTGGTGTGTGTGGACAGTGGACCATGATAATTCCATAGTAATGTGGACACAGAGGACTTTGAAGCTCCCGACCTACAGTACACCACTACAGCCCAGTCGATGTGGATGGGGGCTCCGTTTCCTCTAGTCAGCAGCTTTGTTTTACAGACGTTGAGGGAGAGTTTGTTCTCCAGGCATCACACTGCCAGGTTCAGGGCCACCAGCCAAAATGCGGCAGGTAAGATGTCTATTCCACCAGCCATGTTGGCAAGTGGTCATGGCTCCCACAGCGCCAGCATTTCACTTGTGAATAAAAATAGTCAAGTAGGATCATATTTATAGTAAAATTAAGTATTTCTGCCGTGTGATAGTTGGTAAATGAATCGCACAAAGTCTAAGAACTACAAATCTCCTATAGCCTGGTGCTACAACACTGTCTGGCAAGTGAAGAGCTGAATTGTAAGATTCATTTTTAGAAGTGCAGATGTAGATTGTTTCACGGGTTGCAGGTGTGATTGCAAGGTACAGTGAAAATCTTAGGCTTCGAGCTCCAACATGCAGGACTTAGTCAAATAAAATAATGGAAATGGTCATTAAAAACGATATAATGAAATGAAATTAATGAAATTAAACAATATATCACATTACTTCTTACTAGTAATACATTTATTATTTTATGAACATTACAGAACATGCTCATAATTTTTTTAATATTAATAATGTAATAATATTTTGGTTGGTAAAAAAATCTGACTGGCTGTTTTTAATTCCCAGGCCAGGTCACTGAAGTCCTGCTATATCTATATATGTCACTGAAGTCCTCCTATAGAGTGCCTCATCAGTCAACCACATTGTCAGCAAACTTGCCATGTTTGGCCACGCAGTCATTGGTGAACAGGGAATACAGGAGGGAAGTAAGCACTCACCCCTAAGCACTCACCCCACTCGCCCCCGTGTTGAGGGTCAGAGTGGTGTATGTGTTGTTCCCTACCCTCACCAGTCCCCAGGATCCTTAGCTTAGTGATGAGCTTGGAGGGCACTATGGTGTTGAACACTGAGCTATAGTAAATTAACAGCATTCTTACGTAGGTGTTACTCTTGTCCGTGGGAGAGGGCAATGTGGAGTGTTACCTTGGCGTTCTTGGGCACAAGGAATATAATGGTCTGCTTGAAACATGTTGGTATTACAGACTGGGTCAGGGAGAGGTTGAAAATGTCAGTGAAGACACTTGCCAGCTGATCAGCGCTAGCTCCGAGTACGAGTCCCAGTAGTTCGTCTGGCCCTGTGGCCCTGTGAATGTTAACCTGTTTAAATGTCTTACTCACATCGGCTACGGAGAGCGAGATCACACAGTCATCCTAAACAGCTGGTGCTGCATGGTTCAGTGTTGCTTGCCTCGAAGCCAGCATAGAAGAAATTTAGCTCTTCTGGTAAGCTCATGTTACTGGGAACCTCACGGCTGGGTTTCCCTTTGTAGTCCGTGATATATTCCAAGCCCTTCCACATCCGACAAGCATCAGACCTGGCATAGGAGGATTTAATTTTTGTCTTGTATTGTAGTTTTGATTGTTTGATGGCTCAGAGGTCAGAGGTCATAGAGGGATTTCTTATAAGCGTCCGGATTAGTGTCATGCTACTGGAAAGCGGAAGCTCTAGCCTTTAGCTCAGTGCAGATGTTGCCTGTAATCCATGGCTTCTGATTGGTGTATGCACATACAGTTGAAGTCAGAAGTTTACATACACCTTAGCCAAATACATTTAAACTCAGTTTTGCACAATTCCTGACATTTAATCCGAGTAAAAATTCCCTGTCTTAGTTCAGTTAGGATCACCACTTTATTTTAAGAATGTGAAATGTCAGAAAAATAGTAGAGAGAATGATTTATTTCTGCTTTTATTTCTTTCATCACATTCCCAGTGGGTCAGAAGTTTACATACACTCAATTAGTATTGGTTATTACTGCATTGTCGGAACTAGAAGCACAAGCATTTCGCTACACTCGCATTAACATCTGCTAACCATGTGTATGTGACAAATAAATTTGATTTGATTTGATTTGATTTCATATATCTTTATGTACATATTCTTCATCCCCTTACACTGTGTATAAGACAGTAGTTTTTTTTTGGAATTGTTAGTTAGATTACTTGTTGGATTATTACTGCATTGTCGGAACTAGAAGCACAAGCATTTCGCTACACTCTCATTAACATCTGCTAACCATGTGTATGTGACAAATAAAATTTGATTTGATTTGATTTGATTTATTTGGTAGCATTGCCTTTAAATTGTTTAACTTAGGTCAAACGTTTCAGGTAGCCTTCCACAAGCTTCCCACAATAAATTGGGTGAATTTTAGCCCATTCCTCCTGACAGAGCTGGTGTAACTGAGTCAGGTTTGTAGGCCTCCTTGCTCACACATGCTTTTTCAGTTCTGCCCACAAATGTTCTATAGGATTGAGGTCAGGGTTTTGTGATGGCCACTCCAATACCTTGACTTTGTTGTCCTTAAGCCATTTTGCCACAATTCCAAAAAGTACAATCTTTGTCCCCATATGCAGTTGCAAACCGTAGTCTAGCTTTTTTATTTGCGGTTTTGGAGCAGTGGCTTCTTCCTTGCTGAGCGGTCTTTCAGGTTATGTAGATATAGGACTCGTTTGACTGTGGATATAGATACTTTTGCACCTGTTTCCTCCAGCATCTTCACATGGTCCTTTGCGGTTGTTCTGGGATTGATTTGCACTTTTCGCACCAAAGTACGTTCATCTCCAGGAGACAGAACGCGTCTCCTTCCTGAGCGGTATGACGGCTTCGTGGTCCCATGGTGTTTGTACTTGCGTACTATTGTTTGTACAGATGAATGTGGTACCTTCAGGCGTTTGGAAATTGCTCCCATGGACGAACAGACTTGTGGAGGTCTACCATTTTTTTCTGAGGTCTTGGCTGATTTCTTTTGATTTTCCCATGATGTCAGGCAAAGAGGCACTGAGTTTTAAGGTAGGCCTTGAAATACATCCACGGGTACACTTCCTATTGACTCAGATTATGTCAATTAGCCTATCAGAAGCTTCTAAAGCCATGACATAATTTTCTGGAATTTTCCAAGCTGTTTAAAGACAGTCAACTTAGTGTATGTAAACTTCTGACCCACTGGAATTGTGATACAGTGAATTATAAGTGAAATAATCTGTCTGTAAACAATTGTTGGAAAAATGACTTGTGTCAATGCACAAAGTAGATGTCCTAACCGACTTGCCAAAAACTATAGTTTGTTAACAAGAAATTCATGGAGTGGTTGAAAAACGAGTTTTAATGACTCCAATGTAAGTGTATGTAAACTTCTGACTTCAACTGTACGTACAGTCACTGTGAAGCCAGTGACCGAAGTGTTAAGTTCCTGTTATTGGATGAGTCCTGGAACATATTTCAGAAAGTTGTTGGGGTTTGTGGGTTTGTATGTATGAAGTTTGGGTCTTAGGTGTCTTATTGCTTGCGAAGGGAATGGAATCCAAAAACTGTGAAATCAAACAAAAGATTCCTGCATGTTTATGATTAGCTGGTTGCTCTGGGCAGTGGCACAGAGTAAAATGGTTCATGTTCCAAGCCAGCAACACACGCACCAATTACACACACACACACACACACACACACACACACACACGCATGTATGCGCACACACATGCACGAATGCACGCCGAGTACACACACACGTCTGCACACACTCACAGTTTGCTGACAGGTACCAGTTGATCTCATGCAGCAATGAAGTAGCACCGTTTTTCTGTCTTGGGCGCTGTTGCCACAGAGTGATGTGGATATTTAGACTACGGGGGCCCAAGCAGGACATTATTGTGGCTGAGGATAAAAGCAGACATCCTATTGGTGACAAGTGCCAGAAGGTTATGAGGTCTGGGGAGAAATAAACCGCCTTCTAAAGTGAATGTCAAAACCTTACAGAACAGGCTGCGTCCCCGATGGCTGCGTCCCAGAGTGCACTAATGACTTTAGGGCCCATATTGTCTCTGATCAAAAGAAGTGCACTCTAATAGGGAATAGGGTGCCATAGGGCCCTGGTCTAAAGTAGTGCACTAAATAGGGAATATGGTATTATTTGGGACTCCAGTCAGTACAAATATAGCTTTACCAGAGAGTCTGAAATGCCCCTCGTATGACTTAGATATATGTACAACTGTACATTCAAAATCAAATGTGGTTTTTTGGGGGTCTGGAATTGAAGTGCGAGATTTTAAACAACTCTTGGTTCAGTAAAAATGATTAATTATTTTCTATATTATATCTGGTACTATCCCCAAGGTTTGGAAAGCGGTCCATGTACTTCCCTAAGGAGGGGATCCCCAAGGTTTGGAAAGCGGTCCATGTACTTCCCTAAGGAGGGGATCCCCAAGGTTTGGAAAGCGGTCCATGTACTTCCCCTCCAAGGAGGTTTGGAAAGCGGGATCCCCCCCAAGGTTTGGAAAGCGGTCCATGTACTTCCCTAAGGAGGGGATCCCCAAGGTTTGGAAAGTGGTCCCTTCCCTAAGGAGGGGATAAGGAGGGGATCCCCAAGGTTTGGAAAGCGGTCCATGTACTTCCCTAAGGAGGGGATCCCCAAGGTTTGGAAAGCGGTCCATGTACTTCCCAAGGTTTAAGGAGGGGATCCCCAAGGTTTGGAAAGCGGTCCATGTACTTTAAGGAGGGGATCCCCAAGGTTTGGAAAGCGGTCCATGACTTCCCTAAGGAGGGGATAAATATTGCCATATTTAAGGAGGGGATCCCCATGTTTTGTGCCTTGTTAAAATGCCATATTTCTACATGTTTTGTGCCTTGTTAAAATATTAGAATCCTTGATTATTCTCAGCTAATTTCTTTCTTATCTTTGAAATGTATTCTAAATGTCAAGGCTTTTGGGTAACTGGCGAAAAGGAGTCAGGCGCAGGAGAGTGGAGATGCGTGGACAAGGTATTTAAAACATGAAAAAACACGGAATAGAAACAATACAACGGTGCGTGAAATATGCGGGTACCACGAGTAAACCACGAGTAAACCACGAGTAAACCACGAGTAAAACCACGAGTAAAACCACGAGTAAACCACGAGTAAAACCACGAGTAAACCACGAGTAAACCACGAGTAAAACCACGAGTAAACCACGTAAGTAAACAACGAGTAAACCACGAGTAAAGTAAAACCACGAGTAAACCACAGTAAACCACCAGTAAACCACGAGTAAAACCACAAGTAAACCACGAGTAAACCACGAGTAAACCACGAGTAAAACCACGAGTAAAACCACGAGTAAAACCACGAGTAAACCACGAGTAAACCACGAGTAAAACCACGAGTAAACCACGAGTAAACCACGAGTAAAACCACGAGTAAACCACGAGTAAACCACGAGTAAAACCACGAGTATACCACGAGTAAAACCACGAGTAAACGGCCGTAAATACAAAACCCGGCAACAAAAGACCAGCCGTCAAATACAGCCATCAACATAGAACAAACACGGACACAAGCATGGGGGAAACCAGAGGGTTAAATAATGATAATAATGTAATGAAACCAGGTGTGTAAAAAAAAACAAAGGCAAAACAAATGGAAAATGAAAAGTGGATGGGCGATGATGATGATGGCGATGGCTAGAAGGCCGGTGACGTCGACCGCCGAACGAAGCTCGAACAAGGATAGGGACCGACTTCGGGCGGAAGTCGTGACACTAAATGTACATCAGTCGGGATTTATACCAGGTTCATAGCATTATCTCTACTGCATCCCAAGTTATAAATGATGTCGTTATAATTGTATGCATAAATGGCATCATTCTGCTGGCCTCTTCATTGACCTGTCAAAGGCTTTCGATGCTATTGATCACTCACTGCTAATACAGAGGATTTCCTCAATTGGACTAGACCAGGCTGCATGGAACTGGTTTAAACATGACTTGATAGATAGAACTCAACATGTATCTCCAGATGGTATTAAATCAGGTTTCTTGGATATTACGAAAGTGGTCCTGCAGGGGTCAATTTTGGGTCCCGTATCTTAAGGACAAAGCAAGCATTTCTGCAAATGTATAAAAAAAAATAAAAAAACATAAATATCTTATTTGCATGAGTATTCAGACCCTTTGCTGTGAGACTCGAAATTGAGCTCATGTGCATCCTGTTTACATTGGTCATCCTTGAGATGTTTCTACAACTTGATCGGAGTCCATCTGTAGTAAATTCAATTGATTGGACATGATTTGGAAAGGCACACACCTGTCTATATAAGGTCCCACAGTTGACAGTGCATGTCAGAGCAAAAACCAAGCCATGAGGTTGAAGGAATTGCCCGTAGAGCTCCGAGAGAGGATTGTGTCGAGGCACAGATCTGGGGAAGGGTTCCCAAAAATGTCTGCAGCATTGAAGGTCCCCAAGAACACAGTGGCCTCCATCATTCTTAAATGGAAGAAGTTTGGAAGCACCATGACTCTTCCTAGAGCTGGCCGCCCAGCCAAACTGAGCAATCAGGGAGGTGACCAAGAACCCGATGGTCACTCTTCTCTTACAGAGCTCTAGAATTCCTCTATGGAGATAGGAGAACCTTCCAGAAAGACAACCATCTCTGCAGCACTTCACCTATCAGGCCTTTATGGTAGACTGGCCAGACTGAAGCCACTCCTCAGTAAAAGGCACATGACAGCCCGCTTGGAGTTTGCCAAAAGGCACCTAAAGACTCTCAGACCATTAGAAACAAGATGAATGGAGCAAAGTACAGAGAGATCATGAATGACAACCTGCTCCAGAGCACTCAGGACCTCAGCCTGGGGCGAAGGTTCACCTTCCAACAGGACAACGACCCTAAGCACACAGCCAAGACAATGCAAGAGTGGCTTTCTGGACAAGTCTCTGAATGTCCTTGAGTGGCCCCAGCCAGAGCCTGGACTTGAACACGATCTAACATCTTTGGAAAGACCTGGAAATAGCTGTGCAGCAACACTCCCCATCCAACCTGACAAAGCTGGAGACGATGTGCAGAGAAGAATGGGAGAAACTCCCCAAATACAGGTGTCGAGCTTGTAGCGTCATCGCTGCCACAGGGCGCTTCAACAAAGTCTGAATACTGATGTAAATGTGATATTGAAGTGTTTATTCTCAAAACAACTGTTTTTACTATGTCATTATGGGAGTTGTTTGATGGGGAGGACACACACAGTGTAATCCATTTTAGAATAAGGCTGTAACGTAACAAAATGTGGGAAAAAAGTCAAGGGTTCTGTGTTGTTCTCTAGAGTGCATTAAGATAACTCTGATGATTCTAGAGTGCATTAAGATAACTCTGATGATTCTAGAGTGCATTAAGATACCTCTGATGATTCTAGAGTGCATTAAGATACCTCTGATGATTCTAGAGTGCATTAAGATACCTCTGATGATTCTAGAGTGCATTAAGATAACTCTGATGATTCTAGAGTGCATTAAGATAACTCTGATGATTCTAGAGTGCATTAAGATATCTCTGATGATTCTAGAGTGCATTAAGATAACTCTGATGATTCTAGAGTGCATTAAGATACCTCTGATGATTCTAGAGTGCGTTAAGATAACTCTGATGATTTTACCACATGTACTGTTGATGGTGTCCAGAATAATGGTGTCCAGATTGATGGTGTCCAGATTGATGGTGTCCAGATTGATATTGTCCAGATTGATATTGTCCAGATTGATGGTGTCCAGATTGATGGTGTCCAGATTGATGGTGTCCAGATTGATGGTGTCCCAGATTGATGGTGTCCCAGATAGATGGTGTCCAGATTGATGATGTCCAGATTGATGGTGTCCAGATTGATATTGTCCAGATTGATGGTGTCCAGATTGATGGTGTCCAGATAGATGGTGTCCAGATTGATGGTGTCCCAGATAGATGGTGTCCCAGATTGATGGTGTCCCAGATTGATGGTGTCCAGATAGATGTTGTCCAGATAGATGGTGTCCCAGATTGATGGTGTCCCAGTTAGATGGTGTCCAGATAGATGGTGTCCAGATTGATGGTGACCCAGATTGATGGTGTCCAGATTGATGGTGTCCCAGATTGATGGTGTCCCAGATTGATGGTGTCCCAGATTGATGGTGTCCCTGCTTACTAATATCTGGGCATCTGGGTAGATGAAAAGCTGTCGTTTAAAAAAAGCTTCTTGACAAGTTGAGAAGTTGAGAATAAAATCTATCTTCTATAGAAGTAGGTCCTGCCTACTTCGATAAATAGCAGAAAGCAGATAATTCAGTCGACGTTCCTGTCTGTCCTAGACTACGGCGACATCGTCTATATGAATGCAGCTGCTACTTCATTAGAGCCGTTAGATGCAGTTTGTCATAGCGCACTGCTATTTATTACAGGCGACAGCACTAATCACTGCATTCTCTACCAGAAATTTGGTTGGACCGCTTTGATATCTCCTGAGTGACGCAGCGGTTTAAGGCCCTGCATCTCAGTGCAAGAGGCGTCACTACAGTCCCTGGTTCGAATCCAGGCTATATCATACCGGTCTGTGATTGGGAGTCCCATAAGTCAGTGCACAATTGACCCAGCATCGTCTGGGTTGGGCCAGGGTAGGCCTTCATTGTAAATAAGAATTTGTTCTTAACTGACTTGCCTAGTTAAATAAAACTAACTTCTTTTTTTACACATAGGTTGATACTATGTTATCATTTAGAAGAAGGTATTTTTGTTAAAGTCCCACTTTGTACTTAAAACTTTAGACATATGAGTGATCAAATCCAAATCACATTTATTTGTCACATACGCATGGTTAGCAGATGTTAATGCGAGTGTAGCGAAATGTTTGTGCTTCTAGTTCCGACAATGCAGTAATAACCGACGAGTAATCTAACCTAACAATTTCACAACAACTACCATAAACACACAAGTGTAAAGGGATAAAGAATATGTACATAAAGATATAGGAATGAGTGATGGTACAGAACGGCATAGGCAAGATGCAGTAGATGGTATCGAGTACAGTATATACATATGAGATGAGTGATCACACCCAGTCTTAGGGAAATTCCTTTGGTTTCTGCTGAGGTAAATTAGGTAAATCAGCATTTAGTTTTCTTGCACTTTATTTGTGGAACAATCTTCAAAATGTACTTAAATGTGATGTTTTGGGCCTCCTGGGTGGCGCAGTGGTTAAGTGGTTAAGGGCGCTGTACTGCAGCGCCAGCTGTGCCACCAGAGACTATAGGGTTTGCGCCCAGGCTCTGTCGTAACCGGCTGCGTCGTCCGGGTTAGGGAGGGTTTGGCCGGTAGGGATATCCTTGTCTCATCGCACACCAGCGACTCCTGTGGCGGGCCGGGCGCAGTGCACGCTAACCAAGGTTGCCAGGTGCACGGTGTACCCTCCGACACATTGGTGCGGCTGGCTTCCGGGTTGGATGCGCTGTGTTAAGAAGCAGTGCGGCTTGGTTGGGTTGTGTATCGGAGGACGCATGACTTTCAACCTTCATCTCTCCCGAGCCCGTACCGGAGTTGTAGCGATGAGACAAGATAGTAGCTACTAAACAATTGGATACCACGAAATTGGGGTGAAAAAGGGGTAAAATTCAACATAAATAAATAAATAAAAAGATATGATGTTTTGCTACCTCTAGGGCGATTCAGAAACAGCCTGGGGAGTTATTTATTTATTTATGAATGTTTGTTTTTTATGACCAAGTTTTTCTTTCTGCATTTTGTATTTATATTGATGTGTTTTCTGTCATTTATTCTAATTCAAGCTAAGCTCAGCTGTAAAAGAGACCTTGGTCTCAGTACGACTCTCCTGATAGAAACTGATTTTATTGAATGAAATTCAACTGTTTTTCCACAGTTTTAAGGAAATATGTTGTTTTTTTTCAAAGGTTTGGCGTTAGCATTTGAAAGCTATCCAGAGAAAGTCATTGAGTCAACATGTTCTGGAGTCCTGGTGCCTCAGAGATAAGATTGTGAGAGGAATTTGTTAACTTCTCTCAGACAAGACGTGAGACACTTTGAGATATCAGCTGATGTACGAAGGGCTATATAAATAAATTTGATTTGATTTGATTGTGAGAGGAATTTTTTAACTTCTCTCAGACAAGACGTGGTGACAAACCAGACCAAGTCAAAGATGGTAGGAAGAGTTTTTTGGGGGCACAGAGTTATTTTTGGTGCCCTCCATTCTGTAACCAAATAGGCCTAACCTACACCTCCTAACATGTGTCTTTCAATTCAATTCAATTCAGACGACTTTATTGGCATGGGAACCATTCGTTTACATTTCTAAAGCAAGTGAAATAGATAATAAACAAAAGTGAAATAAACAATAACAAATTAACAAGTAAACATGACACTTACAAAAGCTCCAAAAGAATAGACATTTCAAATGTTATAATATGTATATAGACAGTGTTGTAACGATGTGGAAATAGTTAAAGTACCCTCTGAGGTGCCTTGCAGTCGGACACCGAGCAATTGCTGTACCTAGGCAGTGATGCAACCGGTCAGTCCTTGGTTCCAAATATTGGGAATGATGCCAGAGCTGAGGATGATGTTTAAGAGTTTAAGTATAGCCAATTGGAATTTGTGGTCTGTACATTTTATAATTTAATTTAGGATACCATCAACACCACAGGCCTTTTTGGGTTGGAGGGTTTGTATTTTGTCCTGTTGTTCCTTCAATGTAATTAGTTCAGTGGTTTATGGTAGTCTTTATAGCGTAGTCTTTATAGCGTAGTCTTTATAGCGTAGTCTTTATAGCGTAGTCTTTATAGCATAGTCTTTATAGCGTAGTCTTTATAGCGTAGTCTTTATAGCGGATTCTAAGATTTATGTTTGATTATATACGTGTTTTTACTGTTTGTTCTTTGTTATAGGGCCAAAACGATTGGAGAAGTGGATTATCCATATATCCCCGTTTCTCTCTCTCCTTTACACTCTGTCGTGTCTTTGGCATCATTAAACTGAAGACTTAGTTTTTCAAATCAATTCTCTGTAATTATTATTACGTGATTAAACTAATCAGGTAAATATAATTAACTAGGAAGTTGGGGCACCAAGGAAAATATTCAGATTACAAAGATATAATTTTCCTAATATAACTTTCAGATATTTTAATATCTGATCAATTAGTCTTCTAATTAATGATTTATTCTTCACCTCACGTTAGTCTCATTCCAAATGTCGTAAATTGTTGGTTATCTGCACGAACCCAGTCTTCACTGTGAGTCATCCATACATCAATTGTCTCAATCATTTATTTATTACCTAACTAAAATAATCACAGAAATGCACATACAAACAAAGTAGATATGGTTGCAAGGAAATGATAGGGGATGTGCCGGTATTACGGCTCGGTGGACAAAAGGTAAGTGGGGGGGTCAACTGAGAAAGGCGGGAAATATGCAAATTAATCACTACACACTTGATAATTCTAACAATTGAAATGCTAATCCTTTGCACATGAACGCTCACTCATTCAGGGAATAATTGCAATCAATATACAGTATATATTTACTCTCAGTGTGTCGTTGTGATCTCTGTTGAAAAGTTTGTTTCCGCTGGAGAGTTTGTCCGCCCTCTCTCTCTCTCTCTCTCTGCCGTGGTTAGAATGGATAGTTCAGAGTAACATTCAGCAATGTTGTAATAGAATAGATGTTTCGGCGTTTGTCGGTCCTCGCATTCACGGGTACATTCTGTTATAATCTCCACCCGGCACAGCCAGAAGAGGACTGGCCACCCCTCATAGCCTGGTTCTTCTCTAGGTTTCTTCCTAGGTTTTGACCTTTTTAGGGACTTTTTCCTAGCCACTGTGCTTCTACACCTGCATTGCTTGCTGTTTGGGGTTTTAGGCTGGGTTTCTGTACAGCACTTTGAGATATCAGCTGATGTACGAAGGGCTTTTATAAATACATTTAATTTTGATTTGACATCATTTCTAGCTGCAGACTAGTAATTAGTATCAAAGAGTAGCTCTTATTCTGTCGGATCGATAGTCTCAGAGTTTAACCACGTGGTATGGTTAAAAGATTCAGCACTCTACTCAAACCTTAGCTTATACTCAGGTTTATGGTCTCTCCTCAAACGTTAGCCCTTTCATGGTAATCGAGGTAAGCTCGTCTGAAGGGAACTCCTCCCAAGGTGGGGGTTATATTCGTAACAGTAGAAAGGGGCTGTCCCATGACATCAGATCAATGTCTGTGCTCATGGGGCGGGCCAATGATTTAGTTGAACTCCGAAGGGAATTGGAGTTTCCTTCATTAAACAGTTTGAAATCACATTAAGTAATTTCACAAATAGTTTCATCTTTACTCATTCATTTTATACAACAATTAGATGCAAGCCTCACAACTGAGACTCTTGTATAAACAGAGTTATGGTAATGTCTTTCCCGAGGTCACCAACTTGTACCAATCGGACCAGTTCGTAGCTGGCTACTTCCCCGACCGTTTACACATTCTCCAGAACATGAATATTGTTCAGTTCTCAAGTTCTGTCATGTGGAAGAAGTTCCATTGTTCTCTCTATGAAAACTCACTCTCTCTTATACTCTGGCCATGAGGAGAGAACTCCTCTAAGAATGTATGACCTGCCTAACAGAGCCTGTTGGTAGGGGGAAGAGAGGGAAGAGAGGGAAAAGAGAGAGAGGGGGATTGTAACGGTCGTCGTCGTCTGAGGAAGAATCGGACCAAAGCGCAGCGTGGTAAATGTTCATGACTTTTATTAAACGAAACACTTGAAACAAAAATAACAAAGTGCAAAACGAAACAGTCCCGTCAGGTGCAGAACACTAAACAGGAACCAACTACCCACAAAACATAGGTGGGAAAAAGCTACTACTTGGTTCCCAATCAGAGAAAACGATAGTCAGCTGTCCCTGATTGAGAACCATACCCAGCCAAAACATAGGAACACAAAACATAGAAACAAGAACATAGAATGCCCACCCTAGTCACACGCTGGCCTAACCAAAATAGAGACATAAAAAGCTCTATAAGGTCAGGGCGTGACAGGGATGGTACTCGCTATCCCCAAAGAGGGCAACGTCATGACAACACTCTCTCTCTCTGAGCGTGGAGACTGTGGAGACTGTAGACTGGGTCTGAGCAGGGAGACTAAAGGGAGACTGTAGAATGGGATTAAACATGAGGAGACTGGAGACTGGTATTAACCAGGAGGAGTTTGTAGACTGGCATTAACCAGGAGGAGACTGGTATTAACCAGGAGGAGACTGGTATTAACCAGGAGGAGTTTGTAGACTGGCATTAACCAGGAGGAGTTTGTAGACTGGCATTAACCAGGAGGAGTTTGTAGACTGGCATTAACCAGGAGGAGACTGGAATTAACCAGGAGGAGTTTGTAGACTGGCATTAACCAGGAGGAGTTTGTAGACTGATATTAACCAGGAGGAGACTGTAGACTGGCACTAACCAGGAGGTGACTGGAGACTGGCATTAACCAAGAGGGGTTTGTAGACTGGCATTAACCAGGAGGAGTTTGTAGACTGGTATTAACCAGGAGGAGTTTGTAGACTGGCATTAACCAGGAGGAGTTTGTAGACTGGTATTAACCAGGAGGATATTAGTGACTGGTATTAACTAGGAGGATACTAGAGACTGGTATTAACTAGGAGGTTACTAGAGACTGGTATTAACTAGGAGGATACTAGAGACTGGTATTAACTAGGAGGATACTGGAGACTGGCATTAACCAGGAGGAGTTTGTAGACTGGCATTAACCAGGAGGAGTTTGTAGACTGGCATTAACCAGGAGGAGTTTGTAGACTGGCATTAACCAGGAGGAGTTTGTAGACTGGCATTAACCAGGAGGAGTTTGTAGACTGGTATTAACCAAGAGGAGTTTGTAGACTGGTATTAATCAGGAGGAGTTTGTAGACTGGTATTAACAAGGGGGAGACTGGAGAGATAAGCTTCTGATAAACTAACTCTACCTTGGATACACACATTAACACTCTCATAGATCGTCCTCTATACACCCTGGATATACAGTACTCTACTTCCAACTACTGAAGAGGTGAGCTGCTGATCAAACACATTCCACCCTAACTATTACACCATACAGACCGACTGTTTCTAAACCAGCTCCGTTGATGACATTACGTACTGAACCAATAACTTTAGACCTCTAGGGATTGAGTCTTGATTTCGTGTGTATATGCGTGCGTGCGTGTGTGCGAGTGAGACCAATATAAAGGACCATTAGCGAGTACTAAGAATTAGGATGGGATCAAAACAGTTTTATAACATCAAATATCTATAATGTATATGTAGGAAATGGATAACCGGACATTAACTACTAACTAGACAAACAAAATGGATAACTGTACATTACCTACTAACTAGACAAACAAAATCGTTAAAATAGTAACTAGACCAACAAAATGGTTAACTGTACATTAACTACTAACTAAAACAAAATGGATAACTACTTAAATTAGATTAAAGTGAACAGAATCATCTATTTCAACAAGGCAGAAATGGTCAAATTGTTAGCATAAAAGCACAGATAACGGCCATTTTAAAAACAAACAAATTATCTTTATTTATTCTCTATAATCTAACAAGATAACAAGGCATTGAACTAATTTAACTAAAAAAAAATCAGCTTTACTATTATTACACTGTTATTACATTTTAGAATAATTATTGCATGTATAATTTATAATTACATTTTTAGGTCCAGGGGACCTAAACAGGGCTGGGGTAGGGTGTTTGGGGGCAGGAACAGGGGCTGTCCAGACCCTGTCCACACCGCCAGCAGCAGTAATGGTCCTGGTGCCACGCCCGACTGTCTATTCCCTTCTTGTAGTCCTCACAGAAGATCAGCTGCAGACACGACGAGAAAAGACAGAATATGTTTAAGGGTTCTTTATTGGGTATTTTTTATTTTATCTTTATTTAACTAGGCAAGTCAGTTAAGAACAAATTCTTATTTTCAATGACGGCCTACCGGGGAACAGTGGGTTAACTGCCTGTTCAGGGGCAGAACGACAGATTTTGTACCTTGTCAGCTCGGGGATTTGAACTTGCAACCTTTTGATTACTAGTCCAATGCTCTAACCACTAGGCTACCTGCCGCCTCTACACTCTAACCACTAGGCTACCTGCCGCCTCTACACTCTAACCACTAGGCTACCTGCCGCCTCTACACTCTAACCACTAGGCTACCTGCCGCCTCTACACTCTAACCACTAGGCTACCCTGCCGCCTCCACACTCTAACCACTAGGCTACCCTGCCGCCTCCACACTCTAACCACTAGGCTACCCTGCCGCCTCCACACTCTAACCACTAGGCTACCCTGCCGCCTCTACACTCTAACCACTAGGCTACCCTGCCGCCTCTACACTCTAACCACTAGGCTACCTGCCGCCTCTACACTCTAACCACTAGGCTACCTGCCGCCTCTACACTCTAACCACTAGGCTACCTACCGCCTCCACACTCTAACCACTAGGCTACCTGCCACCTCCACACTCTAACCACTATGCTACCCTGCCGCCTCTAACCAGTACCTAACCACTATGCTACCCTGCCGCCTCTACACTCTAACCACTAGGCAACGTGCCGCCTCTACACTCTAACCACTAGGCTACCTGCCGCCTCTACACTCTAACCACTAGGCAACCTGCCGCCTCTACACTCTAACCACTATGCTACCCTGCCGCCTCTACACTCTAACCACTAGGCTACCTGCCACCTCTACACTCTAACCACTAGGCAACCTGCCACCTCTACACTCTAACCACTAGGCTACCTGCCACCTCGACACTCTAACCACTAGGCTACCCTGCTGACTGATTGTTTTCCGCGTCCAAAATGGCACCCTACTACCGAAATAGTGAACTAATTTAGACCACCAGGCTACCCTGCCACCAGGTTGCCTAGTGGTTAGAGTGTAGTGTATGAGGTGGCAGGGTAACCCTAGTGGTTACACTCTAACCACTAGGCTACCTGGGTAACCACTAGTGGTTAGACTCTAACCAGAGGCTACCTGCCAGGTAGCCTAAGTGGTGCTGACTGATTGTTTTGTCCAAAAGTGTAGAGTGAACTAATTTAGACCACCAGGCTACCCTGCCACCAGGTTGTCTGTCAACGTGTCTGTGGTAATCTCCCCATAGAATAAGAATGGATAGAATGGATAGAATGGGCGTCCCTCCTTCTGTCTCTATGAGTCCCAGTCACCTCGTCACAGCCATGGCAGCGTCTGGTCTTCTGGTAGTAGTGTCTTCTACACAGCAGCTCTCCTCCCTTCCCTCCTCTCCACCTTTCACCTCCCTCCTCCTTTCCTCTCCCTCCTCTCCTTTCGCCTCCCTCCTCTCCCCTCCTCTCCCATCCTCTCCTCTCCCATCCTCTCCTCTCCTGCTCTCACCTCATCACAGCCTGCACAACGGGGTCTGGTCCTCTGGCAGTAGTGTCTTCCACACAGCAGCTCTCCTTCCTTCCAGAAGTATACCAGATCAACCAGGGCCTCCCCACACTCTGAACACACAAAGCAGGTCGGGTGCCACTGCTTGTCGTAGCCTGCCCCCTCTGCATACACCACAGGACTGTCCAGGGGGGTGAGCTCCCCGCAACCACTGCAATGCTGTAGGAGAGAGGAGAAGTAGAGGGAATGGCGAGGGGGAGGTAGAGAGAGAGAGAGAGAGTAGACAGAGAGAGGGAGAGAGAGAGAGAAAGGGCAACCAGTGAAGAACAAACACCATTGTAAATACAACCCATATTTATGCTTATTTATTTTATCTTGTGTCCTTTAGCCATTTGTACATTGTTAGAACACTGTATATATATATATAATATGACATTTGTAATGTCTTTACTGTTTTGAAACTTCTGTATGTGTAATGTTTACTGTTAATTTTTGTTGTTTTTCACTTTATATATTCACTTTGTATGTTGTCTACCTCACTTGCTTTGGCAATGTTAACACGTTTCCCATGCCAATAAAGCCCTTGAATTGAATTGAATTGAGTAGAGAAAGTAGAGACAGACAGAGAGAGAGAGACAGAGAGAGAGAGACAGAGTAGAGAAAGTAGAGACAGAGAGAGAGAGAGAAGTAGAGACAGAGAGAGACAGAGAGAGAGAGACAGAAAGAGAGAGACAGAGTAGAGAAAGTAGAGACAGAGAAGTAGAGATTGTTGAGAGAGTAGACAGAGAAACAGAGAGAGATAGAGATACAGAGAGACAGAGAGAAAAAGAGAGAGAGAGAGAGAAAGAGAAAGAGAAAGTAGACAGAGACAGAGAGATAGAGAGAGACAGAAAAACAGAAAGAAACAGAGAGAGAGAGAGAGAGAGACACAGAGAGAGAGAGAGAGAGAGAGAGAGACACCGAGAGAGAGACAGAGAGACAGAGAAAGAGAGAGATGGGGAATAAGAGGGAACAGAGGGAGAGAAAAACAAAACCATTGAGAACTGTGTGGAACAATAAAAGAACAAAATCTGAGCACCACGAAGACAAGACACTGGTGATCCAGATGGAGCCCAGTCCTAGAGAGACGTTGGGAGGCTGGCTGGGTGTAAACCCACGAAACCAGTACACTGTTTAATCAACACAAAACAACGTGATGATACTGCATGGGCCTCTCTCAAAGTAATCAAGCTCACATCACCATAGCAACAGCACCAAGGTCAACCGTGAACCATGGTGCATTCCTGTTATGATAGAAGCAATCAGATGCAGATGTTAAGTCAGCCTTTGATTGTTTCCCCCACCCTCTCCCCCACCCTCTCCCCCCCGCGCTCCCCACCCTCTACCACGCGCTCCCCCCACCCTCTCCCCCACCCTCTCCCCACGCTCCCCCACCCTCTCCCCCACGCTCCCCCACCCTCTCCCCCACACGCTCCCCCACTCTCCCGCCCGCTCCCCACCCTCTCCCCCACGCGCTCCCCACCCTCTCCCCATGCTCCCCCACGCGCTCCCCCACGCGCTCCCCACCCTCTCCCCACGCTCTCCCCCAGACTTCTGTTTTACGTTGTACACAGAGGATGTTTTTGCTGAATTTTGCATGCAGAGTCTCAATTTGGTGAATCCTTGGTTGGTGAGCGGACCCCAGACCTCACAACCATAAAGTATTTTTGGCCAGATCCTTATTGGTATGTCAAATTTAAGTTCCTTTTAATGGCATAGAAGGCCATCGTTCACAGATTTTTGGATGTCAGCTGTGGCGCTGATGTTTAGGTCAAGGTAGATATAATGTTGTGTGTGCTCTAGGGCAACGGTGTCTACATGGATGTCTCTCTCTGTCCGACTCGCTCTCTCTGTCCGCCTCTCTCTCTCTCACTCTCCGTCCCCCTCTCTCTCTCTCTCTCTCTGTCCGCCTCGCTCTCTCTCTCTCTCTGTCCGCCTCTCTCTCTCTTTCTCTCTGTCCGCCTCTCTCTCTCTTTCTCTCTGTCCGCCTCTCTCTCTCTCTCTCTCTCTCTGTCCGCCTCTCTCTCTCTGTCCGCCTCTCTCATTCTCTCTGTCCGCCTCTCTCTCTCTCTCTGTCCGCTCTCTCTCTCTCTCTGTCCGCCTCTCTCTCTCTCTCTGTCCGCCTCTCTCTCTCTCTCTGTCCGCCTCTCTCTCTCTCTCCGTCCGCCTCTCTCTCTCTGTCCGCCTCTCTCTCTCTCTGTCCGCCTCCGCTCTCTCTCTGTCCGCTCTCTCTCTCTGTCCGCCTCGCTCTCTCTCTGTCCGACTCGCTCTCTCTGTCCGACTCGCTCTCTCTGTCCGACTCGCTCTCTCTTTCTCTCTGTCCGCCTCTCTCTCTCTCTGTCCGCCTCTCTCTTTCTCTCTGTCCGCCTCTCTCTCTCTCTTTCTCTCTGTCCGCCTCTCTCTCTCTCTGTCCGCCTCTCTCTTTCTCTCTGTCCTCTCTCTCTTCTCTCTGTCCGCCTCTCTCTCTCTCTCTCTTTCTCTCTGTCCGCCTCTCTCTCTCTCTCTCTTTCTCTCTGTCCGCCTCTCTCTCTGTCCGCCTCTCTCTCTCTGTCCGCCTCTCTCTTTCTCTCTCTCTCTCTCTCTGTCCGCCTCTCTCTTTCTCTCTGTCCGCCTCTCTCTCTCTCTCCTCTCTTTCTCTCTGTCCGCCTCTCTCTCTGTCCGCCTCTCTCTCTCTGTCCGCCTCTCTCTTTCTCTCTGTCTTTCTCTCTGTCCTCTCTCTCTCTCTCTCTTTCTCTCTGTCCGCCTCTCTCTTCTCTCTCTCTTTCTCTCTGTCCTCTCTCTCTGTCCGCCTCTCTCTCTCTCTCTCTGTCCGCCTCTCTCTCTCTCTCTCTGTCCGCTCTCTCTCTCTCTGTCCGCCTCTCTCTCTCTCTCTCTGTCCGCCTCTCTCTTTCTCTCCGTCCGCCTCTCTCTCTCTCTGTCCGCCTCTCTCTTTCTCTCCGTCCGCCTCTCTCTCTCTCTCTTTCTCTCTGTCCGCCTCTCTCTCTCTCTCTGTCCGCCTCTCTCTCTCTCTCTCTGTCCGCCTCTCTCTCTCCGCCTCTCCTCTCTCTCTGTCCGCCTCTCTCTCTGTCCGCCTCTCTCTCTCTCCGTCCTCCTCTCTCTCTCTCTGTCCGCCTCTCTCTCTGTCCGCCTCTCTCTCTCTCTCTGTCCGCCTCTCTCTCTCTCTCTGTCCGCCTCTCTCTCTCTCTCTGTCCGCTCTCTCTCTCTCTCTCTCTGTCCGCCTCTCTCTCTCTCTCTCTCTTTCTCTCTGTCCGCCTCTCTCTTCTCTCTCTCTTTCTCTCTGTCTGCCTCTCTCTCTCTCTCTGTCCGCCTCTCTCTCTCTCTCTGTCCGCCTCTCTCTCTCTCTCTGTCCGCCTCTCTCTCTCTCTGTCCGCCTCTCTGTCCGCCCTCTCTCTCTCTGTCCGCCTCTCTCTCTCTCTGTCCGCCTCTCTCTCTCTCTGTCCGCCTCTCTCTCTCTCTCTCTCTCTTACTCTCTCTCCTCTCTCTTTCTCTTTCTCTCTGTCCGCTCTCTCTCTCTCTCTTTCTCTCTGTCCGCCTCTCTCTCTCTCTCTCTTTCTCTCTGTCCGCCTCTCTCTTCTCTCTCTCTCTCTCTCTCTCTGTCCGCCTCTCTCTCTCTCTCTGTCTCTCTCTCTCTCTGTCCGCCTCTCTCTCTCTCTCTCTGTCCGCTCTCTCTCTCTCTCTCTCTGTCCGCTCTCTCTCTCTCTGTCCGCCTCTCTCTCTCTCTCTCTGTCTGCCTCTCTCTCTCTCTCTCTCTCTGTCTCTCTCTCTCTCTCTCTCTGTCCGCCTCTCTCTCTCTCTCTCTCTCTCTCTCTCTCTCTCTCTCTCTCTCTCTCTCTCTCTGTCCGCCTCTCTCTCTCTCTCTCTCAATTCAATTCAATTCAAGGGCTTTATTGGCATGGGAAACATGTGTTAACATTGCCAAAGCAAGTGAGGTAGACAACATACAAAGTGAATATATAAAGTGAAAAACAACAAAAATTAACAGTAAACATTACACATACAGAAGTTTCAAAACAGTAAAGACATTACAAATGTCATATTATATATATATACAGTGTTTTAACAATGTACAAATGGTTAAAGGACACAAGATAAAATAAATAAGCATAAATATGGGTGTATTTACAATGGTGTTTGTTCTTCACTGGTTGCCCTTTTCTCGTGGCAACAGGTCACAAATCTTGCTGCTGTGATGGCACACTGTGGTATTTCACCCAGTAGATATGGGAGTTTATCAAAATTGGATTTGTTTTCGAATTCTTTGTGGATCTGTGTAATCTGAGGGAAATATGTCTCTCTAATATGGTCATACATTGGGCAGGAGGTTAGGAAGTGCAGCTCAGTTTCCACCTCATTTTGTGGGCAGTGAGCACATAGCCTGTCTTCTCTTGAGAGCCATGTCTGCCTACGGCGGCCTTTCTCAATAGCAAGGCTATGCTCACTGAGTCTGTACATAGTCAAGGCTTTCCTTAATTTTGGGTCAGTCACAGTGGTCAGGTATTCTGCCGCTGTGTACTCTCTGTGTAGGGCCAAATAGCATTCTAGTTTGCTCTGTTTTTTTGTTAATTCTTTCCAATGTGTTAAGTAGTTATCTTTTTGTTTTCTCATGATTTGGTTGGGTCTAATTGTGCTGCTGTCCTGGGGCTCTGTAGTGTGTGTTTGTGTTTGTGAACAGAGCCCCAGGACCAGCTTGCTTAGGGGACTCTTCTCCAGGTTCATCTCTCTGTAGGTGATGGCTTTCTCTGTCCGCCTCTCTCTCTCTCTCTCTCTCTCTGTCCGCCTCTCTCTCTCTCTCTCTCTCTGTCCGCCTCTCTCTGTCCGCCTCTCTCTCTCTCTCTGTCCGCCTCTCTCTCTCTGTCCGCCTCTCTCTCTCTCTCTCTCTGTCCGCCTCTCTCTCTCTGTCCGCCTCTCTCTCTCTCTCTCTCTGTCCGCCTCTCTCTCTCTGTCCGCCTCTCTCTCTCTCTCTCTCTGTCCGCCTCTCTCTCTCTGTCTGACTCACTCTCTCTCTGTCCGACTCGCTCTCTCTTTCTCTCTGTCCGCCTCTCTCTCTCTCTGTCCTCTCTTTCTCTCTCTTTCTCTCTGTCCGCCTCTCTCTCTCTGTTCGCCTCTCTCTCTTTCTCTCTGTCCGCCTCTCTCTCTCTCTTTCTCTCTGTCCGCCTCTCTCTCTCTCTGTCCGCCTCTCTCTTTCTCTCTCTCCCTGTCCACCTCTCTCTTTCTCTCTCTCCCTGTCCGCCTCTCAATTTGTAGCCTCTAGGGAACGACTAGTTAATTAGCTAACAGCGACCTAATCTGACAATGGAAAATGTCTAGTTCCCTAGTCCAAGTTCATTAAAAGGAAACGTTTAAAAGTCAAATTATACTTCAAAAAAAAATGTCAAATTATACTTTTATATTGTATTGATGTTATACCGCACAAATGTCCCAGCCTTGTTATAAATAAGAATTTGTTCATTACATGAACTGACTTGCCTGGTTAAATAAAAACGTATCATAGAAATACCTTGCATTGATACTACGTTGCATTGATACTACGTTGCATTGATACTACGTTGCATTGATACTACGTTGCATTGATACTACGTTGCATTGATACTATATGTAGGAATGGAGGGATGAAAGACAAAAGTCAGATTGAAAGGCATGGAGCAGGAGGCGGGGACAGGAGGCGGGGACAGGAGGCGGGGACAGGAGGCGGGGACAGGAGGCGGGGACAGGAGGCGGGGACAGGAGGCGGGGACAGGAGGCGGGGACAGGGACAGGAGGCGGGGACAGGGACAGGAGGCGGGGACAGGAGGCGGGGACAGGGACAGGAGGCAGGGACAGGGACAGGAGGCGGGGACAGGAGGCGGGGACAGGAGGCGGGGACAGGGACAGGAGGCAGGGACAGGAGGCAGGGACAGGAGGCAGGGACAGGAGGCAGGGACAGGAGGCCGGGACAGGAGGCCGGGACAGGAGGCGGGGACAGGAGGCGGGGACAGGAGGCGGGGACAGGAGGCGGGGACAGGAGGCGGGGACAGGGACTTTTTGGCTTTAATGGACCTGTAGAATATTTTCTAAACGGCAAACCCCACCCATCTGGTACTCCAGGGATACAACAAGTAGTTTGAAAGATTTCAAATAATGTTTGAACCCAGGTCTGGGACAGACAGGAAATAAACAAATAAACATCCGGTCTCTCATTGGACATTTATTTCGTACATTTCGCAGGTTGTTACCGAGTGTCTCAGTTTAAATCTAAAGTGCAGTGAGCCAATACACCAGAATGCTCCCATTTAAGTGGCATGTGAATGTATTTGTTTGTGGATGAATGAGTGTGTATAAGTTAATGTAGATGCAAATGTTTATATATATATATTTTTTTTTAAACTGTAATTACTCAATAGCAAAGACTTACATATTTACTCTTCTTATAGTGGTCATCTGTCCCGTTGGTGGAGGTCGTGTTAGGGTCTGACTGGATAATGGGGGCCTTCCTAGGTCCCCCGGTCACAGCCCCGTTCTTCTGCCTATGTCCTTTGATGACGGGCGGAGGGTTAGCGCCTCCCTCCCCAGGCAGCGCCACCTCCCCTACTCCTAGAGCCTCCTCTTTGTAGCACTTCATAAAGACAGACATGGCCTGGAGCTGGTGGAAGGAACAAGACCAACGATGGGAAATAAGCATTCAGGCTATATTTTGTATTTTACCTTTATTTAACTAGGCAAGTCAGTTAAGAACAACTTCGTATTTTCAATACGAATTTGAACGGTGGGTTAACTGCCTTGTTCAGGGGCAGAACGACAGATTTGTACCTTGTCAGCTCGGAGGTTTGATCTAGCTCTAACCACTAGGCTACCTGCCCTATATGGTGTAAATTTAACCACAACTATGTTTAATGGATATTATGTTTGTCACAGCTAGTGCATCTTTATACGTAGGTCTATTCATAAATAGTCAAATGTTTAAAAAAAAAAAAGAAGAATATGAATCAAAATTAGAATACTAGAAGAAGTGACCTGTCGATAATGTGGACAAAATTCCAAAATGGAGGCTTAAATACAAACATAAAGAGGATTTATTTGGACGGCACCAAAATCTAACCTGGTCCTCTGACAGAGACCCGTTGCACAGGGAGGGGTCCTGATCGTAGACAGGTAGCTGTCTCATCAACTGCCTGCGCCGGTACATCGCTCCCTCCGTCCCTGCTACTGGACGCTTCTCCTCCGGGACCAACGCCATGTACAGCATGGCCTAAAGAGGGAGAGAGAGGGTGAGAGAGGGAGAGGAGTTAACACAGCCCAGGAGAGAGTAAACTACATGAAACAACAAGGACTGAGGACTCAACTTTACAGCAACAACAACAACAGCACCAGACCAGTGTAACAGAGCTAAATCAAATCAAATGTATTTATAAAGTCCTTCGTACATCAGCTGATATCACAAAGTGCTGTACAGAAACCCAGCCTAAAACCCCAAACAGCAAGCAATGCAGGTGTAGAAGCACGGTGGCTAGGAAAAACTCCCTAGAAAGGCCAAAACCTCTAGGAAGAAACCTAGAGAGGAACCAGTCTATGTGGGGTGGCCAGTCCTCTTCTGGCTGTGCCAGGTGGAGATTATAACAGAATATGGCCAAGATGTTCAAATGTTCATAGATGACCAACAGGAGATTATAACAGAACATGACCAAGATGTTCAAATGTTCATAGATGACCAACAGGAGATTATAACAGAACATGGCCAAGATGTTCAAACGTTCATAGATGACCAACAGGAGATTATAACAGAACATGGTCAAGATGTTCAAACGTTCATAGATGACCAACAGGAGATTATAACAGAACATGGTCAAGATGTTCAAACATTCATAGATGACCAACAGGAGATTATAACAGAACATGGTCAAGATGTTCAAACGTTCATAGATGACCTCCTATGTAAAGCATAGGCTCCAGAGAATTTACAGTTGGTCTTTGAACAAAGCTTTATATTGTACGTGACTGTAGGCAGCAACGCTACCTGGCTTTGGGACCTGTCCTTTTAAACCGGAGAAATACTTCACAGGCCATGACTTGTGGGGTGTCCGTCCCAAATGACACCTTATTCCCTATATAGTGCACTATTATTTTTATTTTTACCATAACCGCAAGTCAAAAGTAGAGCACTATGTAGGGAATAGAGTGTCATTTGGGATGCTGGCCCTATGGCTCCAGGTCAAAAGTAGTGCACTATTTTGGGAATAAGGTGCTTTTGGGACACGTTTCAGAGTGGTGGCCAAGCAGCCCTCACAGTGCTGGAAAATAGATCATCACTCCCTATTCTGACCTCCAGGCTTCTACTGTCAGCACTCTGTGACCTAGCACAATCATCCCTCCTTCTCTTCTACTGTCAGCGCTCTGTGACCTAGCACAATCATCCCTCCTTCTCTTCTACTGTCAGCACTCTGTGACCTAGCACAATCATCCCTCCTACTGTCAGCACTCTGTGACCTAGCACAATCATCCCTCCTCTTCTACTGTCAGCACTCTGTGACCTACCACAATCATCCCTCCTTCTACTGTCAGCACTCTGTGACCTAGCACAATCATCCCTCCTTCTCTTCTACTGTCAGCACTCTGTGACCTAGCACAATCATCCCTCCTTCTCTTCTACTGTCAGCAATGTGACCTAGCACAATCATCCCTCCTTCTACTGTCAGCACTCTGTGACCTAGCACAATCATCCCTCCTTCTCTTCTACTGTCAGCACTCTGTGACCTAGCACAATCATCCCTCCTTCTACTGTCAGCACTCTGTGACCTAGCACAATCATCCCTCCTTCTACTGTCAGCACTCTGTGACCTAGTACAATCATCCCTCCTACTGTCAGCACTCTGTGACCTAGCACAATCATCCCTCTCTCTTCTACTGTCAGCATTCTGTGACCTAGCACAATCATCCCTCCTACTGTCAGCACTCTGTGACCTAGCACAATCATCCCTCTCTCTTCTACTGTCAGCACTCTGTGACCTAGCACAATCATCCCTCCTTCTCTTCTACTGTCAGCGCTCTGTGACCTAGCACAATCATCCCTCCTTCTCTTCTACTGTCAGCACTCTGCGACCTAGCACAATCATCCCTCCTTCTCTTCTACTGTCAGCACTCTGTGACCTAGCACAATCATCCCTCCTTCTACTGTCAGCACTCTGTGACCTAGCACAATCCTCCATCCTTCTCTTCTACTGTCAGCACTCTGTGACCTAGCACAATCATCCATCCTTCTCTTCTACTGTCAGCACTCTGTGACCTAGCACAATCATCCCTCCTCTTCTACTGTCAGTGCTCTGTGACCTAGCACAGTCATCACTCCTCTTCTACTGTCAGTGCTCTGTGACCTAGCACAATCATCCCTCCTTCTACTGTCGGCACTCTGTGACCTAGCACAATCATCCCTCCTTCTCTTCTACTGTCAGCGCTCTGTGATCTAGCACAATCATCCCTCCTTCTCTTCTACTGTCAGCACTCTGTGACCTAGCACAATCATCCCTCCTTCTACTGTCAGCACTCTGTGACCTAGCACAATCATCCATCCTTCTCTTCTACTGTCAGCACTCTGTGACCTAGCACAATCATCCCTCCTTCTCTTCTACTGTCAGTGCTCTGTGACCTAGCACAATCATCCCTCCTTCTCTTCTACTGTCAGCGCTCTGTGACCTAGCACAATCATCCCTCCTTCTCTTCTACTGTCAGCGCTCTGTGACCTAGCACAATCATCCCTCCTTCTACTGTCAGCACTCTGTGACCTAGCACAATCATCCCTCCTTCTCTTCTACTGTCAGTGCTCTGTGACCTAGCACAATCATCCCTCCTTCTCTTCTACTGTCAGTGCTCTGTGACCGACAGTAACACATCATTCTATTCCTCTTTTTAAACATCTCTAACTACACTTATCTAGCTAGCTGTGCGCTAGCTAGTAACTAACAGCCAATCATTCTTCATCTCTCCCCTAATAACAGACAAGTCATTAACCACTCCTCAGTAAATACTAAACTTCACACAGTCAGAAAACGTCTTGGAAGAGGACACATCAGTCATAGTTGGTTTTCTTTGTAAGCACATCCAGGATGGAGCGGGGGGGGTCTACAGCACTCTCTGCTCCCCACTCTCTGCCTGCCTCACACTCTACAATCCTGGGGTAAAGCTGACCTATCACCACTCTACAATCCTGGGGTAAAGCTGTCCTATCACCACTCTACAATCCTGGGGTAAAGCTGACCTCACCATCACCACTCACCACTCTACAATCCTGGGGTGAAGCTGACCTATCACCACTCTACAATCCTGGGGTGAAGCTGACCTATCACCACTCTACAATCCTGGGGTGAAGCTGACCTATCACCACTCTACAATCCTGGGGTGAAGCTGACCTATCACCACTCTACAATCAATCCTGGGGTGAAGCTGACCTATCACCACTCTACAATCCTGGGGTGAAGCTGACCTATCACCACTCTACAATCCTGGGGTGAAGCTGACCTATCACCACTCTACAATCCTGGGGGAAGCTGACCTATCACCAACAATCCTGGGGTGAAGCTGACCTATCACCACTCCAATCCTGGGGTGAAGCTGACCTATCACCACTCTACAATCCTGGGGTGAAGCTGACCTATCACCACTCTACAATCCTGGGGTGAAGCTGACCTATCACCACTCTACAATCCTGGGGTGAAGCTGACCTATCACCACTCTACAATCCTGGGGTGAAGCTGACCTATCACCACTCTACAATCCTGGGGTGAAGCTGACCTATCACCACTCTACAATCCTGGGGTGAAGCTGACCTATCACCACTCTACAATCCTGGGGTGAAGCTGACCTATCACCACTCTACAATCCTGGGGTGAAGCTGACCTATCACCACTCTACAATCCTGGGGTGAAGCTGACCTATCACCACTCTACAATCCTGGGGTGAAGCTGACCTATCACCACTCTACAATCCTGGGGTGAAGCTGACCTATCACCACTCTACAATCCTGGGGTGAAGCTGACCTATCACCACTCTACAATCCTGGGGTGAAGCTGACCTATCACCACTCTACAACCTGACCTATCACCACTCTACAATCCTGGGGTGAAGCTGACCTATCACCACTCTACAATCCTGGGGTGAAGCTGACCTATCACCACTCTACAATCCTGGGGTGAAGCTGACCTATCACCACTCTACAATCCTGGAAGGTGAAGCTGACCTATCACCACTCTACAATCCTGGGGTGAAGCTGACCTATCACCACTCTACAATCCTGGGGTGAAGCTGACCTATCACCACAATCCTGGGGTGAAGCTGACCTATCAATCTACAATCCTGGGGTGAAGCTGACCTATCACCACTCTACAATCCTGGGGTGAAGCTGACCTATCACCTGGGGTGAAGCTGACCTATCACCACTCTACAATCCCTGACCTATCACCACTCTACAATCCTGGGGTGAAGCTGACCTATCACCACTCTACAATCCTGGGGTGAAGCTGACCTATCACCACTCTACAATCCTGGGGTGAAGCTGACCTATCACCACTCTACAATCCTGGGGTGAAGCTGACCTATCACCACTCTACAGGCTTGCATGTCATTAGTGTGTCCTGATGAAGGCTTGAAGGCTAAACCAGTCACAGATAGACAGACAGGCTGTACCACACACATGCACGCCCTCCCCACAGGCAGGCTTCAGTAAGCAAGCTTCAGGAGGCAGGCTTCAGTAAGCAGGCTTCAGGAGGCAGGCTTCAGGAGGCAGGCTTCAGTAAGCAGGCTTCAGGAGGCAGGCTTCAGGAGGCAGGCTTCAGTAAGCAGGCTTCAGGAGGCAGGCTTCAGTAAGCAGGCTTCAGGAAGCAGGCTTCAGTAAGCAGGCTTCAGGAGGCAGGCTTCAGTAAGCAGGCTTCAGTAAGCAGGCTTCAGGAGGCAGGCTTCAGTAAGCAGGCTTCAGTAAGCAGACTGCACCACGGACATGGACTGGATAATGTTCCTAGTTGCATCATAAAACTCTGAAGTATTCTTATAGAGACCACAAATATTTACTAGCCCACTAACAGACTAAATATATTTACTAGCCCACTAACAGAGTAGATATATTTACTAGCCCACTAACAGACTAAATATATTTACTAGCCCACTAACAAACTAAATATATTTACTTGCCCACCAACAGAGTAGATATATTTACTAGCCCACTAACAGACTAAATATATTTACTAGCCCACTAACAGACTAAATATATTTACTAGCCCTCACTAACAGACTAAATATATTTACTAGCTCACTAACAGACTAAATATATTTACTAGCTCACTAACAGAGTAGATATATTTACTAGCCCACTAACAGAGTAGATATCTTTACTAGCCCACTAACAGAGTAGATATCTTTACTAGCCCACTAACAGACTAAATATATTTACTAGCCCACTAACAGAGTAGATATATTTACTAGCCCACTAACAGAGTAGATATATTTACTAGCCCACGAACAGACTAAATATCTTTACTAGCCCACTAACAGAGTAGATATATTTACTAGCCCACTAAAAGACTAAATATATTTTCTAGCCCACTAATATAGTAGATATATGTACTAGCCCACTAACAGAGTAGATATATTTACTAGCCCACTAACAGAGTAGATATATTTACTAGCCCACTAACAGACTAAATATATTTACTAGCCCACTAACAGAGTAGATATATTTACTAGCCCACTAACAGAGTAGATATATTTACTAGCCCACTAACAGAGTAGATATATGTACTAGCCCACTAGCAGAGTAGATATATTTACTAGCCCACAAACAGAGTAGATATATTTACTAGCTCACTAACAGAGTAGATATATGTACTAGCCCACTAACAGAGTAGATATATTTACTAGCCCACAAACAGAGTAGATATATGTACTAGCCCACTAACAGAGTAGATATATGTACTTGCCCAGTAACAGAGTAGATATATGTACTAGCCCACTAACAGAGTAGATATATGTACTAGCCCACTAACAGAGTAGATATATGTACTAGCCCACTAACAGAGTAGATATATTTACTAGCCCACTAACAGAGTAGATATATGTACTAGCTCAGTAACAGAGTAGATATATGTACTAGCCCACTAACAGAGTAGATATATGTACTTGCCCAGTAACAGAGTAGATATATGTACTAGCCCACTAACAGAGTAGATATATGTACTTGCCCAGTAACAGAGTAGATATATGTACTAGCCCACTAACAGAGTATATATATGTACTAGCCCACTAACAGAGTAAATATATGTACTAGCCCACTAACAGAGTAGATATATTTACAGTAAAATTGCTACACTGAGATTGTGTGACGATGAATGAAACTTTCAATTCAACAAAAAATCTTGATCTGATGAAGACGGTGATAAATGTAACAGTCAAACTAAACAGGTTTCTATCCAACCTTTTAATGTAACTAAAGTACATCAGACAAAAAATGTCACCACAGCACATTTTTTGTCTGTGAACTTTTCCAAATGTTGACAAAACACGCTAGATATGGTGAGATCTTTTTGTCTGTAAAATTAATTAGCAGAGAAATGGCAGTGGAAACAACTTTATGCGCAAATATCGATCTAATAACGATCATATTGAAGTAAACGTGTAGTCACGCGATGATATGACGTGTATCCTCCCACTACGACTCGGGACATCATGCAGTTTATTAGGCTACAGATGAAATACGTTTTGATGAACTTCCCAGGGTGGTCAAAATGCACGGTGATGAGCTTGATGCTCATTTTCCAGTAAATATCCAGGGTGTTATTCTGGTGACTTGATGATCTTGCTCTTCTGCCCATATTTATTTAATTATTTCGGCTATACCTGCACTGTATCTGCGAGCTGTTGGCTAGAGCGCAGGTGCCAAAACCGGAATGTGCACATTCACTATATCCAGTGCTTGACTTGTTCGTCTTATAGAATATTAGCTCAAATGTATTCTGGAGCTCCTGCACGTAAATATAAACAGTACCGGCACCAAAAAATGAGTACCGGCACATATTTCAGTCCAAGTCAAGCACTGGCTATATAACGAAAAAAACTATTGTGAAAAACCCATCAGTAGAGTTGAAAATACGATAGAAACCCAGTCAACTTGTATTTTTCATTCGATATATGGGTATTTCACCGCAATGTGCACTAGGCCATCACACACAGCCTTTAGTCCACACCAAATTAATTTGACGGGAACACATCTCTGCTGCGAAAATGTGCATACTGTTCTTCTGCAGATTTTAGAATATTTGCATGAAAATCTGTTGCCGATTGGATGGAAACCTAGCTACTGCATCTAATTGGATGGAAACCTAGCTACTGCATCTAATTGGATGGAAACCTAGCTACTGCATCTAATTGGATGGAAACCTAGCTACTGCATCTAATTGGATGGAAACCTAGCTACTGCATCTAATTGGATGGAAACCTAGCTACTGCATCTAATTGGATGGAAACCTAGCTACTGCATCTAATTGGATGGAAACCTAGCTACTGCATCTAATTGGATGGAAACCTAGCTACTGCATCTAATTGGATGGAAACCTAGCTACTGCATCTAATTGGATGGAAACCTAGCTACTGCATCTAATTGGATGGAAACCTAGCTACTGCGTCTAATTGGATGGAAACCTAGCTACTGCATCTAATTGGATGGAAACCTAGCTACTGCATCTGGTGGATGGAAACCTAGCTACTGCGTCTAATTGGATGGAAACCTAGCTACTGCATCTAATTGGATGGAAACCTAGCTACTGCATCTAATTGGATGGAAACCTAGCTACTGCATCTAATTGGATGGAAACCTAGCTACTGCATCTAATTGGATGGAAACCTAGCTACTGCGTCTAATTGGATGGAAACCTAGCTACTGCGTCTAATTGGATGGAAACCTAGCTACTGCGTCTAATTGGATGGAAACCTAGTTACTGCGTCTAATTGGATGGAAACCTAGCTACTGCATCTAATTGGATGGAAACCTAGCTACTGCATCTAATTGGATGGATACCTAGCTACTGCATCTAATTGGATGGAAACCTAGCTACTGCATCTAATTGGATGGAAACCTAGGTACTGCATCTAATTGGATGGAAACCTAGGTACTGCATCTAATTGGATGGAAACCTAGCTACTGCGCCTAATTGGATGGAAACCTAGCTACTGCGCCTAATTGGATGGAAACCTAGCTACTGCACCTAATTGGATGGAAACCTAGCTACTGCATCTAATCTGTGTTTACTCTATAGGAAGGGATCTAGAGTTCATTGGGGTTTTTGCTTCAAATCTACTGCCTTCTCCTACCATCTATCACCTAGCCCTACGAGGTCCTGAATATTACCTTCTTCTATCATCTAAGATGATCTAGGCAGAGGTGTTTAACTCTTACCTTACGAGGTCTGGACTACTGCTCGTTTTCTGTTCTACCTGATAATTATTGCACCCACCTGGTGTCCCCAGGTCTAAATCAGTCCGTGATTAGAGGGGAATCACCCACCTGGTGTCCCAGGTCTAAATCAGTCCCTGATTAGAGGGGAATCACCCACCTGGTGTCCCCGGGTCTAAATCAGTCCCTGATTAGAGGGGAATCACCCACCTGGTGTCCCCGGGTCTAAATCAGTCCCTGATTAGAGGGGAATCACCCACCTGGTGTCCCCGGGTCTAAATCAGTCCCTGATTAGAGGGGAATCACCCACCTGGTGTCCCCGGGTCTAAATCAGTCCCTGATTAGAGGGGAATCACCCACCTGGTGTCCCAGGTCTAAATCAGTCCCTGATTAGAGGGGAATCACCCACCTGGTGTCCCAGGTCTAAATCAGTCCCTGATTAGAGGGGAATCACCCACCTGGTGTCCCCGGGTCTAAATCAGTCCCTGATTAGAGAAAAACAATGAAAAGAGGGCAATGGAACTGGCTTTGAGATCCAGATTTGAATTTGACGGGATCAGCACCTGGTAATTTGATATTTCAGGTGTGCAGAAGTTGTTCTGCTCAGTGGTCTGTTGTTTAGGTCAGAGGTGATGGAGACAGTCAAGCAGGCGCCGGCTGTGGCACGTGGACCGAACAACTCTGACTAAGGAGAAGAATGCCTGTAGACTGCTGGATTTACTACAACAAACCTGGAACGAAGTTTACCTTAATTATATCATTATATATTATAAGCCTCTAGTTCCCTGTGCTGTTAAGTTTCCTATTATTTACTTTGACCAGGGTCCATAAGGTACCATTTAACCAGGGTCCATAAGGTGCCAATTGACCAGGGTCCATAAGGTGCCATTTGACCAGGGTCCATAAGGTACCATTTAACCAGGGTCCATAAGGTACCATTTAACCAGGGTCCATAAGGTACCATGGGTCCATAAGGTACCATTTAACCAGGGTCCATAAGGTACCATGGGTCCATAAGGTACCATTTAACCAGGGTCCAGGTATGGGTCCATAAGGTACCATTTGACCAGGGTCCATAAGGTACCATGGGTCCATAAGGTACCATGGGTCCATAAGGTACCATTTAACCAGGGTCCATAAGGTACCATGGGTCCATAAGGTACCATTTGAACAGGGTCCATAAGGTAGCATTTAACCAGGGTCCATAAGGTACCATTTAACCAGGGTCCATAAGGTACCATTTGACCAGGGTCCATAAGGTACCATTTGACCAGGGTCCATAAGGTATCATGGGTCCATAAGGTATCATTTAACCAGGGTCCATAAGGTACCATTTGACCAGGTCCATAAGGTACCATGGGTCCATAAGGTATCATTTGACCAGGGTCCATAAGGTACCATTTAACCAGGGTCCATAAGGTACCATTTAACCAGGGTCCATAAGGTACCATTTAACCAGGGTCCATAAGGTACCATTTAACCAGGGTCCATAAGGTACCATTTAACCAGGGTCCATAAGGTACCATTTAACCAGGGTCCATAAGGTGCCATGGGTCCATAAGGTACCATGGGTCCATAAGGTACCATTTAACCAGGGTCCATAAGGTGCCATTTGACCAGGGTCCATAAGGTACCATTTAACCAGGGTCCATAAGGTACCATTTAACCAGGGTCCATAAGGTACCATTTGACCAGGGTCTATAAGGTACCATTTGACCAGGGTCCATAAGGTACCATTTAACCAGGGTCCATAAGGTACCATTTGACCAGGGTCCATAAGGTACCATTTGACCAGGTATTGTAGGTTGTATGTAATGGTAAGGTACCATTTAACCAGGGTCCATAAGGTACCATTTAACCAGGGTCCATAAGGTACCATTTGACCAGGTATTGTAGGTCGTATGTAATGGTAAGGTACCATTTGACCAGGGTCCATAAGGTACCATTTAACCAGGGTCCATAAGGTACCATTTAACCAGGGTCCATAAGGTGCCATTTGACCAGGGTCCATAAGGTACCATTTGACCAGGGTCCATAAGGTACCATTTAACCAGGGTCCATAAGGTACCATTTAACCAGGGTCCATAAGGTGCCATTTGACCAGGGTCCATAAGGTGCCATGGGTCCATAAGGTACCATGGGTCCATAAGGTACCATGGGTCCATAAGGTACCATTTAACCAGGGTCCATAAGGTGCCATTTGACCAGGGTCCATAAGGTACCATTTGACCAGGGTCCATAAGGTACCATTTGACCAGGTATTGTAGGTTGTATGTAATGGTAAGGTACCATTTAACCAGGGTCCATAAGGTACCATTTAACCAGGGTCCATAAGGTACCATTTGACCAGGTATTGTAGGTTGTATGTAATGGTAAGGTACCATTTGACCAGGGTCCATAAGGTACCATTTAACCAGGGTCCATAAGGTACCATTTGACCAGGTATTGTAGGTTGTATGTAATGGTAAGGTACCATTTGACCAGGGTCCATAAGGTGCCATTTGACCAGGGTCCATAAGGTACCATTTAACCAGGGTCCATAAGGTACCATTTGACCAGGGTCCATAAGGTACCATTTGACCAGGGTCCATAAGGTGCCATGGGTCCATAAGGTACCATTTGACCAGGGTCCATAAGGTGCCATGGGTCCATAAGGTACCATTTGACCAGGGCCCATAAGGTGCCATGGGTCCATAAGGTGCCATTTGACCAGGGTCCATAAGGTACCATTTGACCAGGGTCCATAAGGTACCATTTAACCAGGGTCCATAAGGTACCATTTGACCAGGGTCCATAAGGTACCATTTGACCAGGGTCCATAAGGTACCATTTAACCAGGGTCCATAAGGTACCATTTGAACAGGGTCCATAAGGTACCATTTAACCAGGGTCCATAAGGTACCATTTGACCAGGGTCCATAAGGTACCATTTAACCAGGGTCCATAAGGTACCATTTGACCAGGGTCCATAAGGTACCATTTGACCAGGGTCCATAAGGTACCATTTAACCAGGGTCCATAAGGTACCATTTAACCAGGGTCCATAAGGTACCATTTGACCAGGGTCTATAAGGTACCATTTGACCAGGGTCCATAAGGTACCATTTGACCAGGGTCCATAAGGTACCATTTGACCAGGGTCTATAAGGTACCATTTGACCAGGGTCCATAAGGTACCATTTGACCAGGGTCCATAAGGTACCATTTGACCAGGGTCCATAAGGTACCATTTAACCAGGGTCCATAAGGTACCATTTGACCAGGGTCCATAAGGTACCATTTGACCAGGGTCCATAAGGTACCATTTGACCAGGGTCCATAAGGTACCATTTGACCAGGGTCCATAAGGTACCATTTAACCAGGGTCCATAAGGTGCCATTTGACCAGGGTCCATAAGGTGCCATGGGTCCATAAGGTACCATGGGTCCATAAGGTACCATGGGTCCATAAGGTACCATTTAACCAGGGTCCATAAGGTGCCATTTGACCAGGGTCCATAAGGTACCATTTGACCAGGGTCCATAAGGTACCATTTAACCAGGGTCCATAAGGTGCCATTTGACCAGGGTCCATAAGGTACCATTTAACCAGGGTCCATAAGGTACCATTTGACCAGGTATTGTAGGTCGTATGTAACGGTATTGCCATTTCCCTCCCTCCCAATCGTATGTGATGTTGTTGAACATCTCCCTCTCTCACCAGTTTCTGTGTGAGTCCTGGCGGGGCCCAGTCGTAGGTGATGGTGTTGAAGGTGGGGTCCTTCTTTGAGACGACAGAGTTGGTGACGACCATGCGGTTACGTTTGTACACCCGGATGCCCTTCACCTGTTCTCAGAAATGGTCAGAAGGTGTGAATCCTTGATGATTCTAAATGCACTGAATACAATCAGAAAGGCTGAATAGGGTTTTTAAATGGTCTGATTAATCATATAAAAGATCACCTTGGCGGTCAGGTGGGCATATTTGGAATCGGCCAGGAGTCGGCCAATCTTGTGGTCATCGTCTAGGTCACAACTGGAGCCGTGGTCCTCCACACTGCAACCACACACTGTGCACACTTTCCTGGTGGGGATGACAAGTATAGTAAGGTAGGGTATGGTAAGGTAAGGTAAGCTGTGGTAAGGTAAGGTAAGGTTAAGCTGTGGTAAGGTTAAGTTGTGGTAAGGTCAAGCTGTGGTAAGGTTAAACTGTGGTAAGGTAAGGTTAAGCTGTGGTAAGGTAAGGTTAAGTTGTGGTAAGGTTAAGCTGTGGTAAGGTAAAGCTGTGGTAAGGTTAAGTTGTGGTAAGGTAAGGTTAAGCTGTGGTAAGGTTAAGTTGTGGTAAGGTAAAGTTGTGGTAAGGTAAAGCTGTGGTAAGGTAAGGTAAAGCTGTGGTAAGGTAAGGTAAAGCTGTGGTAAGGTAAAGTTGTGGTAAGATTAAGCTGTGGTAAGGTAGGGTAAAGCTATGGTAAGTTAAGGTAAAGTTGTGGTAAGGTTAAGTTGTGGTTAAGCTGTGGTAAGGTAAAGCTTTGGTAAGGTAAAGTTGTGGTAAGGTAAGGTTAAGCTGTGGTAAGGTAAGGTAAAGCTGTGATAAGGTAAGTTAAAGCTATGGTAAGTTAAGGTAAAGTTGTGGTAAGGTTAAGCTGTGGTAAGGTTAAGTTGTGGTAAGGTCAAGCTGTGGTAAGGTTAAACGGTGGTAAGGTTAAGCTGTGGTAAGGTAAGGTTAAGTTGTGGTAAGGTTAAGTTGTGGTAAGGTAAGGTAAAGCTGTGGTAAGAAAAGGTTAAGCTGTGGTAAGGTTAAGTTGTGGTAAGGTTAAGCTGTGGTAAGGTTAAGTTGTGGTAAAGTTAAGTTGTGGTAAAGTTAAGTTGTGGTAAGGTAAGGTAAAGCTCTGTTAAGGTAAGGTAAGGTAAAGTTGTGGTAAGGTAAGGTTAAACTGTGGTAAGGTAAGGTTAAGCTGTGGTAAGGTAAGGTTAAGCTGTGGTAAGGTTAAATTGTGGTAAGGGAGGCTGTGGTAAGGTTAAATTGTGGTAAGGTAAGCTGTGGTAAGGTTAAGTTGTGGTAAGGTACGGCAAGGTAAAGCTGTGGTAAGGTAAGGTTAAGCTGTGGTAAGGTTAAGTTGTGGTAAGGTAAGGTTAAGCTGTGGTAAGGTTAAGTTGTGGTAAGTTAAGGTAAGGTAAAGCTGTGGTAAGGTAAGGTTAAGCTGTGGTAAGGTTAAGCTGTGGTAAAGTTAAGCTGTGGTAAGGTAGGTTGTGGTAAAATAAGGTTAAGCTGTGGTAAGGTAAGGTTAAGGTCACCCTCTAGGTCACAGCTAGAACCATGCTCCTCCACACTGCAGCACCATTGGGTGCATGCCTTCCTGATTTCTGTGTTATTCTACATCTATTTGTTGTCTGTATATTCTGTTTATCGTCATTAAAAAAACCTTCCTTAATATTCTGTGGTGTGTGTGTGTGTGTGTTTTTATATCGTTAGGGTTAAATTACCTCCAGGAATGTGGGATGAATCCAGAGCAGATCCCTTTACATGACAGACACGTCGCGCCCCTCACCCCTGGAAACACTGGCTGCTGCCCCACACACATCTGGAAATAGAGGGGCAAGAAGGGCAATGAAAGGAAAGGAAAGGGAAGGAAGGAAGGAAGGAAAGGAGTGAAGGAAAGGGAAGGAAGGAAGGAAGGATAGGAAAGGAAAGGAAAGGAAAGGAAGGAAGGAAGGAAGGAAGGAAGGAAAGGAAGGGAAGGGAAGGAAGGAAGGAAGGAAAGGAAAGGAAAGAAGGACAGGAAAGAAAAAGGAAGGAAGGAAGGAAGGAAGGAAGGAAGGAAGGAAGGAAGGAAGGAAGGAAGGAAGGAAGGAAGGAAGGAAGGAAGGAAAGGGGATGGAAGGACAGGAAGAAAAGGGAGGGAAGGAAGGAAAGGAAAGGAGGGATGGAAGGAAGGAAAGGAAAGGAAAGAAAAGAAGGAAAGGAAGGAAGGAAGGAAGGAAGGAAGGAAGGAAGGAAAGGAAAGGAAAGGAAAGGGAGGGAAGGAAGGAAGGAAGGAAAGGAAAGGAGGAAAGGAAAGGAGGGAAGGAAGGAAAGGAAAGGAAAGGGAGGGGAAGGGAATGAAAAGAAAGGGAGGAAGGAAGGAAGGAAAGGAGGGAAGGAAGGAAAGGAAAGGAAAGGAAAGGAAGGAAGGAAGGAAGGAAGGAAGGAAGGAAGGAAGGAAGGAAGGAAGGGAAGGAAGGAAGGAAGGAAGGAAGGAAGGAAGGAAGGAAAGGGAGGGGAAGGGGATGGAAGGAAAGGAAATGAAAAATAAAGGGGGGGAAGGAAGGAAGGAAGGAAAGGGACAATGATTAGACAAGGAACACAGACAGGTAAACACTCAACAGCCTCAGAGCCCTTTGGCTCTTTTCCCCCAAATCCAAACACACTGTATAATACCAAGGCTCTACACTGTATAATACCAAGGCTCTACACTGTATAATACCAAGGCTCTATACTGTATAATACCAAGGCTATAAACTGTATAATACCAAGGCTCTACATTGTATAATACCAAGGCTCTACACTGTATAATACCAAGGCTCTACACTGTATAATACCAAGGCTCTATACTGTATAATACCAAGGCTATAAACTGTATAATACCAAGGCTCTACATTGTATAATACCAAGGCTATAAACTGTATAATACCAAGGCTCTATACTGTATAATACCAAGGCTCTACATTGTATAATACCAAGGCTCTACACTGTATAACACCAAGGCTATAAACTGTATAATACCAAGGCTCTACACTGTATAATACCAAGGCTCTATACTGTATAATACCAAGGCTATACACTGTATAATACCAAGGCTCTATACTGTATAATACCAAGGCTCTACACTGTATAATACCAAGGCTATAAACTGTATAATACCAAGGCTCTACACTGTATAATACCAAGGCTCTACACTGTATAATACCAAGGCTATAAACTGTACATAACCAAGGCTCTACACTGTATAATACCAAGGCTCTACACTGTATAATACCAAGGCTATAAACTGTATAATACCAAGGCTATACACTGTATAATACCAAGGCTCTATGTTGTATAATACCAAGGCTCTATACTGTATAATACCAAGGCTATAAACTGTATAATACCAAGGCTCTATACTGTATAATACCAAGGCTCTACACTGTATAACACCAAGGCTCTATGTTGTATAATACCAAGGCTCTATACTGTATAATACCAAGGCTATAAACTGTATAATACCAAGGCTCTACACTGTATAACACCAAGGCTCTACACTGTATAATACCAAGGCTCTACACTGTATAATACCAAGGCTATACACTGTATAATACCAAGGCTCTATGTTGTATAATACCAAGGCTATAAACTGTATAATACCAAGGCTCTATACTGTATACTACCAAGGCTATAAACTGTACATAACCAAGGCTCTATACTGTATAATACCAAGGCTCTACATTGTATAATACCAAGGCTCTACACTGTATAACACCAAGGCTATAAACTGTATAATACCAAGGCTCTACACTGTATAATACCAAGGCTCTATACTGTATAATACCAAGGCTATAAACTGTATAATACCAAGGCTCTATACTGTATAATACCAAGGCTCTACATTGTATAATACCAAGGCTCTACACTGTATAACACCAAGGCTATAAACTGTATAATACCAAGGCTCTACACTGTATAATACCAAGGCTCTATACTGTATAATACCAAGGCTATAAACTGTATAATACCAAGGCTCTACACTGTATAACACCAAGGCTCTACACTGTATAACACCAAGGCTCTACACTGTATAATACCAAGGCTCTATACTGTTTAATACCAAGGCTCTACACTGTATAATACCAAGGCTCTATGTTGTATAATACCAAGGCTCTATACTGTATAATACCAAGGCTATAAACTGTATAATACCAAGGCTCTATACTGTAGAATACCAAGGCTATAAACTGTATAACACCAAGGCTATAAACTGTATAATACCAAGGCTCTATGTTGTATAACACCAAGGCTCTACACTGTATAATACCAAGGCTGTACACTGTATAACACCAAGGCTATAAACGGTATAATACCAAGGCTCTACACTGTATAACACCAAGGCTATAAACTGTATAATACCAAGGCTATACACTGTATAATACCAAGGCTCTATGTTGTATAATACCAAGGCTCTATACTGTATAATACCAAGGCTATAAACTGTATAATACCAAGGCTCTATACTGTATAATACCAAGGCTATAAACTGTATAACACCAAGGCTATAAACTGTATAATACCAAGGCTCTATGTTGTATAACACCAAGGCTCTACACTGTATAATACCAAGGCTCTACACTGTATAACACCAAGGCTCTACACTGTATAATACCAAGGCTCTACACTGTATAACACCAAGGCTCTATGTTGTATAATACCAATGCTCTATACTGTATAATGCCAAGGCTTTATACTGTATAACACCAAGGCTCTACACTGTATAATACCAAGGCTCTATACTATATAACACCAAGGCTCTACACTGTATAACACCAAGGCTCTATACTATATAATACCAAGGCTCTATACTGTATAATACCAAGACTCTATGTTGTATAATACCAAGGCTCTATACTGTATAATACCAAGGCTTTATACTGTATAACACCAAGGCTCTATACTATATAACACCAAGGCTCTACACTGTATAACACCAAGGCTCTATACTATATAATACCAAGGCTCTACACTGTATAACACCAAGGCTCTATGTTGTATAATACCAAGGCTCTATACTGTATAATACCAAGGCTTTATACTGTATAACACCAAGGCTCTACACTGTATAATACCAAGGCTGTACACTGTATAACACCAAGGCTATAAACGGTATAATACCAAGGCTCTACACTGTATAACACCAAGGCTATAAACTGTATAATACCAAGGCTATACACTGTATAATACCAAGGCTCTATGTTGTATAATACCAAGGCTCTATACTGTATAATACCAAGGCTATAAACTGTATAATACCAAGGCTCTATACTGTATAATACCAAGGCTCTACACTGTATAACACCAAGGCTCTATGTTGTATAATACCAAGGCTCTATACTGTATAATACCAAGGCTCTACACTGTATAATACCAAGGCTATACACTGTATAATACCAAGGCTCTATGTTGTATAATACCAAGGCTCTACACTGTATAATACCAAGGCTATAAACTGTATAATACCAAGGCTCTATACTGTATAATACCAAGGCTCTACACTGTATAATACCAAGGCTATAAACTGTATAACACCAAGGCTCTACACTGTATAATACCAAGGCTCTACACTGTACAATACCAAGGCTATACACTGTATAATACCAAGGCTCTGTTGTATAATACCAAGGCTCTATACTGTATAATACCAAGGCTATAAACTGTATAATACCAAGGCTCTATACTGTATAATACCAAGGCTATACACTGTATAACACCAAGGCTATAAACTGTATAATACCAAGGCTCTATGTTGTATAACACCAAGGCTCTACACTGTATAATACCAAGGCTGTACACTGTATAACACCAAGGCTATAAACGGTATAATACCAAGGCTCTACACTGTATAACAGCAAGGCTCTATTTTGTATACTACCAATGCTCTATACTGTATAATACCAAGGCTTTATACTGTATAACACCAAGGCTCTACACTGTATAATACCAAGGCTCTATACTATATAACACCAAGGCTCTACACTGTATAACACCAAGGCTCTATACTATATAATACCAAGGCTCTACACTGTATAACACCAAGGCTCTATACTATATAACACCAAGGCTCTACACTGTATAACACCAAGGCTCTATACTATATAATACCAAGGCTCTATACTGTATAATACCAAGACTCTACACTGTATAACTCCAAGGCTCTATGTTGTATAATACCAAGGCTCTATACTGTATAATACCAAGGCTCTATACTGTCTAATACCAAGGCTCTATACTGTATAATACCAAGGCTCTATACTGTATAATACCAAGGCTCTTCCTGATCTGCCGTGTTCATTTGATCCCTCTTTTGCCAGATAATGTTTTCCTCCTCAACAGGAAAAGGAATGTGACAGCCCATTCAGATCCTGTGATGCTGCAGGACTGATTCTCTCCTGTGACCAAAGGGGTCACATTAAGATGCCACATCTGTAGATAGATGCACTGGCTACCACAACTGTAAAACATTCAATAAAAAAACTCAAACAATGACACACAGACAGGGACACAGACAACATTTCTAGACAAACTAGACAAACCCTGCCTCAAGACACAGACAGTGACACACAAACCCTGCCTCAAGACACAGACAGTGACACACAAACCCTGCCTCAAGACACAGACAGTGACACACAAACCCTGCCTCAAGACACAGACAGTGACACACAAATACAGGTGTGCAGGACGGGCAGTGTGGTTATATCACAGATACGCTGCGATGGTACTTTCCCATGACAAGAATGATGTCATTGCTATTCATTCATAACTACTCACTGTTGAGACAATAAAATGTAACAGATTACATCTATCAGATTAAATCTAACAGTAACTTGAAACCACAGAGGAAAAACTGTCAAAAACTCTGTGTCCTGTGTTACCCTCCTGCAGCATGTGTTCTGGGTGTGTTTGTGTGTGTGTGTGTGTGTGTGTGTGTGTGTGTGTGTGGTCTCTGAGTCTGAGCCAAGAGTCATAGCAACCTCATGAATGAAGGGCTCAGAAAGATCACACTGTAACAAATCGGTGTCTTAAAGATGTTTATTTTAACTTGAGACCTGAGCCAAGGTTTTCTCTCTCTATATTGGAGAAAGCCTGAAGGGGCGGGGGGGTTCCTAGTCTGACAGAAAATACAATGGCCTGTATTCACGAAGCCTGTATCCACAAAGCCGGTATCAACACAAAGCCGGTATCCACGGTGCCGGTATCAACACAAAGCCGGTATCCACACAAAGCCGATATCCACACAAAGCCGGTATCAACACAAAGCTGATATCCACAGTGCCGGTATCCACACAAAGCCGGTATCCACACAAAGCCGGTATCCACACAAAGCCGGTATCCACACAAAGCCGGTATCCACACAAAGCCGGTATCCACGGTGCCGGTATCCACACAAAGCCGGTATCCACACAAAGCCGGTATCCACACAAAGCCGGTATCCACACAAAGCCGGTATCCACACAAAGCCGGTATCCACAAAGCCGGTATCCACACAAAGCCGGTATCCACACAAAGCCGGTATCCACACAAAGCCGGTATCCACACAAAGCCGGTATCCACAAAGCCGGTATCAACACAAAGCTGGTATCTACGGTGCCGGTATCAACACAAAGCCGGTATCCACAGTGCCGGTATCAACACAAAGCCGGTATCCACGGTGCCGGTATCAACACAAAGCCGGTATCCACAAAGCCGGTATCACACAAAGCCGGTATCCACAGTGCCGGTATCAACACAAAGCCGGTATCAACACAAAGCCGGTATCCACGGTGCCGGTATCCACACAAAGCCGGTATCCACAGTGCCGGTATCCACACAAAGCCGGTATCAACACAAAGCCGGTATCCACGGTCCGGTATCAACACAAAGCCGGTATCCACAAAGCCGGTATCCACACAAAGCCGGTATCCACACAAAGCCGGTATCCACACAAAGCCGGTATCCACACAAAGCCGGTATCCACAAATCAAATCAAATCAAATCAAATTTATTTATATAGCCCTTCGTACATCAGCTGATATCTCAAAGTGCTGTACAGAAACCCAGCCTAAAACCCCAAACAGCAAGCAATGCAGGTGTAGAAGCACGGTGGCTAGGAAAAACTCCCTAGAAAGGCCAAAACCTAGGAAGAAACACAGAGAGGAACCAGGCTATGTGGGGTGGCCAGTCCTCTTCTGGCTGTGCCGGGTGGAGATTATAACAGAACATGGCCAAGATGTTCAAATGTTCATAAATGACCAGCATGGTCGAATAATAATAAGGCAGAACAGTCAGGTGGAAGTTGAAACTGGAGCAGCAGCATGGCCAGGTGGACTGGGGACAGCAAGGAGTCCAAGGAGCAAGGAGTTTGTATCCACACAAAGCCGGTATCCACACAAAGCCGGTATCCACACAAAGCCGGTATCCACACAAAGCCGGTATCCACACAAAGCCGGTATCCACACAAAGCCGGTATCCACAAATCAAATCAAATCAAATTTATTTATATAGCCCTTCGTACATCAGCTGATATCTCAAAGTGCTGTACAGAAACCCAGCCTAAAACCCCAAACAGCAAGCAATGCAGGTGTAGAAGCACGGTGGCTAGGAAAAACTCCCTAGAAAGGCCAAAACCTAGGAAGAAACCAGAGGAACCAGGCTATGTGGGGTGGCCAGTCCTCTTCTGGCTGTGCCGGGTGGAGATTATAACAGAACATGGCCAAGATGTTCAAATGTTCATAAATGACCAGCATGGTCGAATAATAATAAGGCAGAACAGTCAGGTGGAAGTTGAAACTGGAGCAGCAGCATGGCCAGGTGGACTGGGGACAGCAACAGGAGCAAGGAGTTTGTATCCACACAAAGCCGGTATCCACACAAAGCCGGTATCCACACAAAGCCGGTATCCACACAAAGCTTATTTAATTGATGTTATAAAGCCCTTTGGCATCACCAGTTGCCACAAAGTGCTTATACAGATACCCAAATAGAATCCTATTCCCTACATAGTGCACTACTTTAGACCAGAACTCATCAAATCAAATTGTATTTGTCACATACACATGGTTTGCAGATGTTAATGCGAGTGTAGCGAAATGCTTGTGCTTCTAGTTCCTGACAATGCAGTAATAACCAACGAGTAATCTAACTAACAATTCCACAACAACTACCTATACACACAAGTGTAAAGGGATGAAGAGCATAAACATATATGAATGAGTGATGGTACAGAACGGCATAGGCAAGATGCAGTGGATGGTATAGAGTACAGAATATACATGAGATGAGTAATGTAGGGTATGTAAACATATAAAAGTGGCATTGTTTAAAGTGGCTGGTGATACATGTATTACATCAATATTCCCATGATTAAAGTGGCTGGAGTAGAGTCAGTGTCATTGACAGTGTGTTGGCAGCAGCCACTCAATGTTAGTGGTGGCTGTTTAACAGTCTGATGGCCTTGAGATAGAAGCTGTTTTTCAGTCTCTCGGTCCCAGCTTTGATGCACCTGTACTGACCTCGCCTTCTGGATGATAGCGGGGTGAACAGGCAGTGGCTCGGGGGGTTGTTGTCCTTGATGATCTTTATGGCCTTCCTGTGACATCCGGTGGTGTAGGTGTCCTGGAGGGCAGGTAGTTTGCCCCCGGTGATGCGTTGTGCAGACCTCACTACCCTCTGGAGAGCCTTACGGTTGTGGGCGGAGCAGTTGCCGTACCAGGTGGTGATACAGCCCGACAGGATGCTCTTGATTGTGCATCTGTAGAAGTTTGTGAGTGCTTTTGGTGACAAGCCGTATTTCTTCAGCCTCCTGAGGTTGAAGAGGCGCTGCTGCGCCTTCTTCACGATGCTGTCTGTGTGAGTGGACCAATTCAGTTTGTCCGTGATGTGTATGCCGAGGAACTTAAAACGTACTACCCTCCTGTCGATGTGGATAGGGGGGTGCTACCTCTGCTGTTTCCTGAAGTCCACAATCATCTCCTTTGTTTTGTTGACATTGAGTGTGAGGTTATTTTCCTGGCACCACACTCCGAGGGCCCTCACCTCCTCCCTGTAGGCCGTCTGGGATAAGGTTTGATTGAATATGTCCATAAACACACCAGCCAGCTGGTCTGTGCATGCTCTGAGGGCGCGGCTGGGGATGCCGTCTGGGCCTGCAGCCAAGCGAGGGTTAACACGTTTAAATGTTTTACTCACCTCGGCTGCAGTGAAGGAGAGTCCGCATGTTTTGGTAGCGGGCCGTGTCAGTGGCACTGTATTGTCCTCAAAGCGAGCAAAGAAGTTGTTTAGTCTGTCTGGGAGCAAGGCATCCTGGTCCGTGATGGGGCTGGTTTTCTTTTTGTAATCCGTGATTGACTGCAGACCCTGCCACATACCTCTTGTGTCTGAGCCGTTGAATTGCGACTCTACTTTGTCTCTATACTGACGCTTAGCTTGTTTGATTGCCTTGCGGAGGGAATAGCTACACTGTTTCTATTCGGTCATGTTTCCGGTCACCTTGCCCTGGTTAAAAGCAGTCGTTCGCCTTTCAGTTTCAGGCCAATGCTGCCATCAATCCACGGTTTCTGGTTTGGGAATGTTTTAATAGATGCACTTGCTAATATACTCGCTCATCGAATCAATGTATTCGTCAATGTTGTTTGACGCAATGCGGAACATATCGTGATCGAAGTAATCTTGAAGCGTGGAATCAGATTGGTCGGACCAGCGTTGAACAGACCTGACCTGAGCAACAGCTCCCTGCCTATAGTCGTGGTCAGCTTTTCCGAAAGGAGGGCGGAGGAGGGCCTTATATGCGTTGCGGAAGTTAGAGTAACAATGATCCAGGGTTTTACCAGATGGACATGCTCTACGTAGGGAATAAGGTGCCGTTTGGGACTCAGATAGAGAGACGGCGGACTGAAACAAGAGGTAGCAACACTATAAGCAGCACTTCTGTTCTGGAGGGTGTGTTGAAAACACCCTGTTGAATAGGTCAGACACACAGCACTAAAAACATTAGAGAAACTAAACTAACTAGAGGGCAACCGTGGTATCAAATCCCTTTTATAATCCATAGCTAACAGCCTCCCTATTCCTCTCAAGCTATTCCAGGCTATTCCAGGCTAGTCCAGGCTGTAGTGACACATCCCAAAATGGCAGCCTATTCCCTATACTGTATAGCGCACTACCAGAGCCCTATGGGACCAGCCCTATGGCAACAGCCCCTATGGCAACAGCCCTATGGCAACAGCCCTATGGCAACAGCCCTGTGGGACCAGCCCTATGGCAACAGCCCTATGGGAACAGCCGTATGGCAACAGCCGTATGGCAACAGCCCTATGGCAACAGCCCTGTGGGACCAGCCCTATGGCAACAGCCCTGTGGGACCAGCCCTATGGCAACAGCCCTATGGCAACAGCCCTGTGGGACCAGCCCTATGGCAACAGCCCTATGGGACCAGCCCTATGGCAACAGCCCTGTGGGACCAGCCCTATGGCAACAGCCCTATGGCAACAGCCCTATGGGAACAGCCATATGGGACCAGCCCTATGGCAACAGCCCTATGGCAACAGCCCTGTGGGACCAGTCCTATGGGAACAGCCCTATGGCAACAGCCCTGTGGGACCAGCCCTATGGCAACAGCCCTATGGCAACAGCCCTGTGGGACCAGACCTATGGGAATAGCCCTATGGCAACAGCCCTGTGGGACCAGCCCTATGGCAACAGCCCTATGG